>NC_133617.1:35656847-35731847 GCF_048593235.1 Sminthopsis crassicaudata | reverse complement strand
CGAGAAAAAGAAAAGGTTAAAAACCCTTAGTCTCAGTGATATCATTGATTCCCATGGGTTGAATAATCACGTCTATGGAAGTGATTTCAAAAGTGACATATCCAGCTTTCTACACCCACTTACACTACAATCCCACATTGTCAATTGTCTCTGAAAATCTCCCCTGGATGCCCCACAGACATCGCACATTCATCCTCACATGAGGTTATAAGTGTGCATCCTTAGGTGTGTGTGTGTATATTTATATATAAATGCATACATACCCACATAGATATGTATATATTGTACATCTGTATGTGTGTATATGCATTTTCTAAATGCTCATGCCCTGATTGACATAAGAGATGCTTAAATCTTGTCAGAGGGCTCTGACAGATCACGAAGCTGCTTCCCTCGCCCAGACTCCATAGTGTACAGATTTAAACAGCTTTATTGGAGAATTGCTTCTATAAAAGGGCTATAAAGCTATAAACTAATTAATGTGGATTGGCCTGCCTATCTCCCGTGCAGCCGGGGGCAGCTTCAAACACGTCAGGCCCACACATTTTATGCCAAGCCTGTCAAGGTTCAGGGGAAGGGCCCGGGTCGTTTTGCCAGGAAGCTGGGCAGGTAGGGGAGCTTTGCCATTTCTGTGGACACAGAAGGTGTGTGTAGGGGAGCTGGGTCTTTGGAGCTGCCTTTTTTTGGGTTTTGAGGCAATCAGGGTTAAGTGATTGGTGTAGGGTCACACAGCTTACGTGGCTGAAGCCAGAGTTCAATTCAGATCTTTCTAACTCCAAGCTGGGTGAGGAAGGAAATGAATTCTGGGTATTGGGGGCATGGAGGTGGGGGTATCCTGTACTGTAAACAGTAATTAGATTAATAGGCTTGGATTCTATGATTTCTTCTTTTTTTTTAAATTTCATTCATTTATTCCTTCATTCATTCATCTGTTTGCTCATTTATTTATTAAAGCTTTTTAATTTTTGAAACATGTGTGGACAATTCTTCAACATTAGCCCTTGTAAAACCTTGTGTTCCAATTCCCCCCCTTTCCCCACATCCTTCCCTCGATGGTAAGTAGTCCAATACATGTTAAATATGGTAGAAAAATATGTTAAATTCAATATATGTGTACATATTTATATTAACTATTGTGCTGCACAAGAAAAAAAAAAAAGATGCAAAACAAAATGCCATCAAACATCAACAAAAAGAGTGAGAAAGCCATGTTGTGATCCACACTCAGTCCCCACAGTCTCTGTCTGGGTGTAGATGGCTCTTTTTCACTGAACAAGTGGTCTGAATCATCTCATTGTTGGAGACATCATACAGCGTTGTTGTTGAAGTGTATAATGATCTCCTGGTCCTGCTCATTTCACTCTGCATCCGTTCATGTCAGTCTCTCCAGGCCTTTCTGAAATCATCCTGCTACAGAACAATAATATTCCATCACATTCATATACCCAGCCATTCTCCAATTGATGGGCATCCGTTCATTTTTCAGTTTCTTGCCGCTACAAAAAGGTCTGCTACAAACACTTTTGCACATGTGGGTCCTTTCTCCTCCTTTAAGATCCCTTTGGGATATAAGCCCAATAGAAACACGGCTGGGTCAAAGGGGATGCACAGTTTGATAACTTTTTGAGTATTGCTCTCCAGAATGGTTGGATCCATTCACAATTCCACCAACAATGTATCAGTGTCCCAGTTTTTCCACATCCCCTCCAACATTCCGCATTATCTTTCCCTGTCATCTTAGCCAATCTGACAGGTGTGTAGTGGTATCTCAGAGTTGTCTTAATTTGCATTTCTCTGATTAATAATGACTTGGAGCATCTTTTCATATGGCTAGAAATAGTTTCAATTTCTTCATCCGAAAATTGTCTGTTCATATTCTTTGACCATTTATCAATTGGAGAATGGCTTGGGATTCTATGATTTCTTAATAAATTCCAAAAACACCAGAAAGGTTATGAAAAATTCAAAAGGCCAAGCGAAGGACTTTATCTCTGATGCTGAAGGCCATAGAGAGCCACTGGGGTGTGAAAGGTCAGTCCTGGGAAATCCATCTGGTGGCTGCGGAGGGAAGGGCTTGAGGCCTCCAGACCCAGCTAGAGGCAATCATTTAAGCAAGAGATAAGTGAGACCCTGCATGGGGGTGGAGGCTGAGGAGAGAGTGAGGGAGGAGCCTTGGAAGATACTGATTCCCTCCCCTCTGTGAGTCCAGCTCTGTAGCTCGTCCACATGGAGAGGCCTCGGGACTGGTTCAGACTCAAGGCCAGTCCGTCTGGCTTTGATTGCAGCCTCCACGCTTACAGGAACTTAAAACATGCTTCTTATGCAGAGTTTCCATCTCCTGTTGCTTTCCCCTCAATCTTTTTGACAGGGAGGAGTTGCAGTGGTGGAGCACTAGACCCAGCAACCAGTGAGACCTGAGTTCGAATGCAGCCCCAGACATTTAGTAGCTATGTAGTAGGGTTTCTCTTTTCCCAAAACTTGATTAAATGCAATTCCTCTTAGCTTAGAGATTCCTTGTAACACTGAAACGGTCAGAGAGGAGAAGGCTTTGTCAGCCTTCAGAGACTTGAAATGAGGAAGAGAATAGGGAGAGCTCTGAATCTGGTTGTTAAGAATCATTTCTCTCAAAGATAGGATGGTCACATAGCTAAGTGCTCAAGGCAGGATTTGACCTCAGATTCTCTCAAAAGTCAATCGTCTTATTTGACAAACGAGATGGTCACATAGCTTAGTGCTCACGGCAGGATTTGACCCCAGGCTCAGAGTGAAGTAGCATATTGCAGGAAGTAGGGGCTGAGGATGAACTCTCTGGTGGAGATCTTTCCGAAGGCCTTCGGGAAGCCACCTTGGCCCATGTGGAGCCTTTGCCCCTTACAATCAGCTCCCATAATTGTGAGGGAGATAGTGGTCTGGATGTAGAATGTCGGCAGTCTCTGATTAGATTATTCTTTATTTGGACTTAATGGATTTATCTGATGGGAGAGGCCTTGCTTGATAAGAGATAATCTTATAATAACTGAAAACTGATGCAAGGACACGTCTCTGTGGAGTTTAAACATAAACTCCCTTGACACAAGCGGTGACCTTGGATCGTGGTGCTTCCCATCTTCCCCCGTTTGTTTTGGGGACGGAGGCGGGCACATGTGGGCCCCTGGGTGCATCATCTGCCTTTTGCCCATTCCATGCCCCAGGTGCCTAAGGACATAATTTCAGTTCTTCTCCCCTAGGAGTCAAGCAGCTTCTCCCTACCTGAAATGCCGGCTGCAGAACAAATCAAGAAATCTGAATGATACTGAAAACAATGCTAGATCAGGATTTCTTTTCTTGTTTGTTTTCTGGACCCACTGGGCTTTGGACTCCTTAGAACTCTATTTTAAATACATAAACTAAAATGCATAAGGTCACAAATAGAGAGAGATACAGCTTTCACAGCATTCATTTAGGGGCAGCTAGGGGGCTCAGTGGATAGAGCACCAGCCCTGAAGTCAGGAGGACCGGAGTTCAAATGTGACCTCAGACACTTAACACTCCTGACTATGGAATCCTGGGCAAGTCACTTAACCCCAATTGCCTTAGCCAAAAGAGGGTGAAAAAAAAGTTCGTTAAAAAAATTCAAGGACCCCAAGTAAAAACTACTGAGTAAAGGAGCAGCTGAAATATTTAGCCCATCAAATCCTTCCCATAATCCTCTGGATCTGGTGTTATCATCAGTTAATCAGCCAAACATTTTTAGGTACTATACGCTAGGTGGTTCAGAGTCTGGAGTCAAGAAAACCTGAGTTCAAATCTAGCTTCAGACACTTACTAGCTATTTGATAATTATTAACTTTTATTATTATATTTTTATTATAATATATCAATATATTATTATATAGATTATAATATACTATCATTATATTAATAATTAAGTTATATGTCACTTAACCTTGTTCACCTCTGCTTCCTCATTTATAAAATGAGCCAGAGAGGGATTTGGCAAACCACTCCAGTGTCTTGGCCAAGAAAACTCCAATAGAGTCATGAAGAGTCAGACGTAGCAATCTGCCAATCAGAGTGCTCTGCTCTCTCTAGGGTACAAAGAAAGCCAGAAACAGCCCTTGTCTTCTAGTAGCCTCTGTTTGAACCTCAGAGATCATGTCCACTTTACAGATGAGGAAAACTGAGGAAGTCTGGAGAGGGGAAATATCTCGCCCTTGGTCACAGAAGCAAGATTGACATGCAGTGATTAGAAAGAGCCTGGACCTGGAGTCAGTAAGAGCTGAATTAAGATCCTACCTTAGACATTTACAAACTGTAACCCTGGGCAAGTCACTTCACCTCTGCCTCAGTTTCCTCATCTGTAAGATGGGGATAATAATAGCAAGTCACTCATCTCTGCCTCAGTTTCCTTACCTGTAAAATGGGAATAAAATAGCAACTTACTTATTCTCTACCTCAGTTCCCTCATCTGTAAAATGGGGATAAAAATAGCAAGCCGCTTCCTCTCTGCCTCAGCTTCCTTATCTGCAAAATGGGGATAAAATAGCAACTAACTTCATCTGTTTTCCTCAGGTTTCTCATCTGTAAAGTAATAGGGGTAATAACAGCACCTATAGCTCAGAATTGTTGTTCAAATGAGATAATATTTGAAGAGTACCTTGCAAGCCTTAAAGTGCCATCCAAATAAATTTTAGTGATAATGAAGATGCTGAAGCTGTTCTGGGCTGGCTCTGACTCCATCATCTTTTCTACTGCCCCTTAAATTGTGAGAATAATAAAAAGCTAATATTTAAAGATCCTTCAGGTTTACAAAGCCCTTTACATATACTTTCTAATGCGATCCTCACAAAATTTTTCTGAGATAGGTGGTTCTATTATCCCCATGTTACAGATAAGCAAACTGAGGCTGAGAGAGGTTATGTAAACTGTCCAAGGTTATATGGCCAGTATGTTTCGGATGTAGAATTCGAACTCAGGTTTGAGCTTTCTGACTCCAAACCAAGGAGTACTGCCATATGATAATAAAAACCATAATAGCTAACATTTACATAATGTTCACACATTTGATCCTTGCAACAATCCTAGGAAGCCAATGCTCTTATTATCCCCATGTTATAAATGAGGAGATTGAGGCTGAGAAAAGTAAAAAAAAAAATATTCTCCCCATTTTACAGATGAGGGAACTGAGGCAAAAAGAGATGAGGTGATTTGTCCAGGCTCACGCAGCTGAGGCTGGATTTGAATTCTGGTTTTTCTCACTCCGTCCAATATTAATTCACGTTGCTACTTGGCTGCCATGCATTGGGTAGTGGTACATCGCTATCAGAGATTGGTTTTGGGGGATAAAAAGCAGGATCTCCCCAAAGCATCCTTCATTAATCTTTTCAATAAGCAGAGTCCAAAGCTGAGGAAAACTTGAGAATGTCTCAAGAGATGGGAGGGATGGAGAAGGGGCTGGATTCCTTTATTAATGTTATCTGTTTGTAAGACTTGGTCAACATCCAAGAGCCGGATAAATGGGCGCCATTATTTTTTACTAATGCCGTGACTGTCGCTCTCATTCTGACTGCAGGTCACCGGGATCCCCATGAACTGTTCTGTCAAACTGCAGCTGAGCTTGTATATGAAGTCCATCCCCGGCATTGGGTGAGTGCGGCTGTGCAGCCAGATCTCTCCCCACGTGCACGTGGCCGGGGGGGTTGGTCCTAGTGGATGGGCAATAGAGACCAGATTCATGTTAGCTGTGTGACTCTGGCCCAGTCACTTCACCCTGTCTGCCTCAGTTTCCTCATTTGTAACATGAGCTGGAGAAGGAAATGGAAAACCACTCTAATATTTCGGTCAGGAAAATCCCAAATGCAGGGCAGCTAGATGGTGTAGTGGGTAGAGTACCATCCCTGAAGTCAGGAGGACCTGAGTCCAAATCTGGCCTCAGACACTTCCTAGCTATGTGACCTTGGGCAAGTCACTTAACCCCGATTGCCTCAAGGGAAGAAAACCAAATGTGGTCAGGAAAATTCCAATACAACTGAACTGAATCATATTGGGTTGTTGTAGAGATCACATTAAGTTGTATGTGTGTTAAATTGTCTTTTAGTCATTTTGGTCATGTCTGACTCTGTGATTTTATTTGGGATTTTTTTGGCAGAGATACTCTAGTAATTCACCATTTCCTTCTTCAGCTCATTTTTCCAGATGAGGAAACTGAGGCAGACAGGGTGAAGTGACTTGTGCAAGGCCAACAGAGATAGTCAGTGTCAGAAGTCAGATTTGAACTCAGGGAGATGAGGGTTCTTGACTCCAGGCGTGGCACTCTATTCACTGTATAACACTTAAAGTGCTTTATAAATGCTTATTCTTCCTTCACTTGAGATACAGAAGCATTCTAAGCTAGAAAAATAAAGGATTGTCCCTTTATGTAAGTCAGAATTCTTCTTCTGTACCCCAAGTCTCCATTTCCTTTATGGATCCAAACAAGTTAGAAATGAACCCTAGACTTATAGGTGGAAGCTGGATGTTAAAGGTCAGAGTCCAGCCCCTTCCTCTTTATTAAGGAAGAACTAAAGCCTCAGGGAGTCAATTTCTGAGGCAGAATTCTCACCCAGAACTTCCTGACTCCCACGTCCAGCAATGAGATGGAAATCTCAGTTCTCTGGATCTTTCCACCCTGCCCACTAGAGGATGAGGGACAGCAGGGTATTATGGGTAAGGGTACTGGACCTAGAATCAGGAAGATCTGAATTCAAATTCCATCTGAGGTGTTTATGATCTGGTACCTGGGCAAATTTTCTCAGCTGTAAAATGAGGGGATTGAATTAGATTACTTCCTAAGTTCCTTCCAATTTTAAACCCATGATCCTTTGACCTTTTTTGGTCTCATCTGTGCCTTAAATTGTGTTTGGGTACCACATGTAATCTATTTATTTTTTTAAGACCAGATGCTGTGATTTGCATCGGTGGAAGGAATTCCTGATGAGGAAACTCCCCTTTTCCCCCTCTGCTCCACCCCATGCAGACTAGGACATATTCTGTAAATTATGGTAATAGCTCTTTGACCCTAGACAAGCCATGTTACTGCTGCTTGCCTCAGTTTCCTCAACTGGAAAATGACAATAACACCTTTGTTGTGGTTTGCTTTAACAATTAAAAGAGATTATATTCTTTATTATAATTATTATTTTATTAAAGCTTTTCATTTTCAAAACATATGCACAGTTAATTTTCAACATTCACCCTTGTAAACCTTGAATTCCAAATTTTTCTCTCTCCTTTCCTTTCCCCATCCCCTCCCCTAGATGGCAAGTAATCCAATATATGTTAAACACGTGATATTCTTCTATACGTATTTCCACAATTATGGTGCACAAGAAAAACCAGATCAAAAAGGAGAAAAAATGAGAAAGAAAACGAAATGCAAAAAAACAACAACAAAAAGAGTGAAAATACTATGTTATGATCCACACTCGTTCCCCACAGTCCTCTCTCAGGCTGCAGATGGCTAATATTTTAACAGTGCTTAGTACCTGGTACACAGTAGGAACTTAATAAATGTTTATTTCCATTTCCCTATTTGAGTTTTGCCTGTAGGATGAAGGGACTTTTCTGGGGGGGACTTTTAACTAGTGGGTGAGACTTGAACTCAGGTCTTCCTGATTCTGAGACCAATTCAAGTTCCTTCTTGCTAGGTATGAAATATGCCTTCAAATTAATTAGAATTAGAATGTGACTTTTTTTTTTTCCTATTTTTCTTCAGGCAAACAGGAAAAATCAGTCCAGTTGTCCTTCCTCTCCTTTGGTTTGAAGAGGTAAAGTCCTCTTTCTCTTCCTCAATTTAGAAAGATGGTCAAGAGAAAGTTACCAGCAAGGAAAGCCTTCTAGAGGTTGAATGGGCTGCTCTGGGAAAGAGTAAAACCTCCCGGAGAGTTTCAAGCCAAGGCTGGATGACCACGTGCTGGGAGAGATGGAGAGGCTCTTTTGGATCAGACTAGCTGCTGTTTGAGATCTCTCCCCACTCTGAAGTTTGCTATTTATATGTCACAAGTGTTTTGTTTTTGTTTTGGGGTCTTATGGCATTACAGTTCTTGGAAATTGGTATCTTAGTGGTCAGTCCTTTGGATCAGAAATCACAATGTAGTTTTTCTCCCAGCTTTTAGGTAATAGGCAATGATTGAGTTGACGATTGTGGTGGAGATTGGGGAGGAGTGCCCAGTTTGTTTATTGGGATGACTCGGGTGAGGGACAAGCCCAGTCTCCCCATGTCTAGACCTGTGTCCTGGAAGCTCATTTGGGTGAGATTCTCCAGAGATGGGGCCGCTGGGAAGCTCCACCCCAGGCCCTCAAAGGAGAGAGAAGGATGGGCTTGAACTTTGTGGGAGATGGAGGTAGAGCCATCCTTTCCAAAGGGCGTCTGAGACTATTAAGGCAAAGCATCCATATTGTCTGATGCCATTGTGTCCAGAGCAGTTGAAGATTTTTGCTAAAATGAGAGAGCATTGAAAGAGAAGAATTGGGAGAGAACTTTGGTTAGACTGTTCAGGCTTATCCAAACACCTTTTATTTCTAATTCTGACTCTATCCATAGCATTTCTTATGCAGCCTTCTGATTCTAATTTAATTCCCCTGTCATTAATTAGTCAATTAGCATTTATTAAACACTTAATAGTAAGCACTTGATAAAATGTTGACTTAGTATGTCATGCACTGTGCTAAACACTGGGGAGACGCAAAGAAAGGCAAAAACAATCCCTACCTTCAAGGAGCTTACCATCTAATGGGAGTTAGAACATATACACCAATGCATACAAAGCATATTGGGCTTCTTAATGTAGGGTATATGCACTTCTTTTATTTTAATTTTTTTTCCTTTTTAAATTATTTTTATTTTCCCCAGTTACATGTAAAATGTTTTTGGTATAATATACATTCATTTTTAAAAATTAATTAATTAATTAAATTAATTTTTATAATTATAACATTTTCTTTGACAGTACATATGCATAGGTAATTTTTTTTTTTTTTTTTACAACATTATCCCTTGTACTCCCTTCTGTTCTGAATTTTCCCCCTCCTTCCCTCCACCTCCTCCCCTAGATGGCAGGCATTCCCATACATATTAAATATCTTATAGTATATCTTAGGTACAATATATATGTGCAGACCTGAATTTTGTTGTTGTTGCAAAGGAAGGATTGTATTCGGAATATACATTAATTTTTAATATATTCCTATATGTTTCATAATGGGAGAGGAAAATTAGAATAAAAAGGTGAAAATAATATGTGCTGATCCATATTTGCTTTCCAAAGTTCTCTCTCTGGATGCAGATGGCATTTTCCATCCAAAGTTTATTAGGTTTTTCTTGGATCACTGAACTGCTGAGAAGAACCAAATCTATCATAGTTGATCATTGCACACTCCTGCTATTACTGTATACACTGTTTTCTTGTTTGTGTTTGCTTCACTCACCATCAATTATGAATTTCTTTCAGAAAATATTTTGATAACTCTATTTCAATAGAAGTGGCTAATCCTCTGTATTGTTATGAATTTAAAAACAGAATTCTGAGAGGAGGTCCATAGGCTTTCTCAGAGTGCCCAAGGGGTCTATTTTGATCATTTTATTTCTTCTTTTATTGAATCTTTTTATATTCAAAGCATATGCAAGGATAATTTTTCACCATTGACCCTTGCAAAACCTTGTGTTTCAATTCTCCCCTCTTGTCGCTACCCCTAACCCTAGAGGGTGAGTAATCCAATGTATGTTAAACATGTTAAATATATATGTAAATCCAATATAGGCATACAGATTTATACAATTATCTTTTTGCACAAGAAAAATCAGATTAAAAGGAAAAATGCAAAAGAAAATAAAATTCAAGCAAACAACAACAAAAGAAGTAAAAATGCTATGCTGTGATCTTGGTTCCCACAGTCCTCTCTCTGTATGTAGATGGCTCTCCTCATCACAAGATCATTGAAACTGGCCTGAGTCGTCTCATTGTTGAGAAGAGCCGCGTTCATCAGAATTGATCATCATTGACAATATTTCAACAGGACTGGCTAATCTTCTGTATTGTTAGGAATTTGAAAACAGAATTCTGAGAAGTCCAAAGGCTTCCTCAGATTGCCTAAGGAGTCTATGATACAAAAATGTTTACAAATCCCTGAAAAAGAGGGATCCTCTCTCACTGTTATATTTTTCTGAGGTCCATTTGAATATTTCTGTGTGTGTATTCTTTATATAAAAATTAAATACAGATATAAACACCTCTACATATTATAAGCAAATATACACAATATATTTGCATGTAAAATATATCTAAATTACATATGTATGCATATATATATATATATATATATATATATAGAGAGAGAGAGAGAGAGAGAGAGAGACAGAGACAGAGACAGAGACAGAGACAGAGACAGAGACAGAGACAGAGACAGAGAGAGAGAGAGAGAGAGAGAGAGAGAGAGAGAGAGATGGAGATGGTTTGTGTTTCATGGACATGCTGTTCCCAACATTAGAGAGTAAGCTTTTTTGCCTTTCTCGTTTCCTCGGCATACAGTGCACTTCTCAGGAATATTGCTTATGAAGTGCTTGTGGACCAGACTCACAAAATGGAAAGCTCCCTCTCTACCCCCAGGTCTCCATCTGGTCCATGGCCCACCGACCCTCTCATGTTCTGTCTCACTTTCCAGCGTGGTGCGATGGAAGGCCAGACCCTCAACACGTTCTATAACAGACTGGTGTTGATGCCCAAGTTGGTGCAGTACGTGCAGTACATCTTAAACGCCCTGGGCTGCCTGTTCATCGTCATTACCCTCATTCTCATCATCAAGAATCAGGTTAGTGCCAGCCAGCTTGTGCTCCCGCTCACCCTCCAGCCCTCTGTGCCAGCTTCTGCCCTGGAAGAGGGGACGGACCGGCCCAGAGCTTCTCCTCCACTAGTCCTTCCCAGGCTGTGGCCGGGCCCTTCTCTCCAGGGAAGCCCTCTTAGGCTGGTGGGTTCATCCCTAGGCCCTGATTTTTACTTTGAGGCAGGGATGGGGCAAAAACTGGCATTGCTGCTTTTACTTCCTTTCCCTGGCTTTCTTTAAGACCCCAGCCACCTTTTCCCTTCTGCTCCTTGCCCTGCGACTTCTTCCTTTTCTGGATATCTCAGAGGCATTTCTGGTAGTGACTTGAAATGGGTTTTGCATACATTTACCTGGTGCTTGGTCTAAGACAGGGGAGTTTGACATGGGGACTGTTAATTTGTTTAAAAAACAAAGTTTGATAACTGTATTTCAATAGAATTGGTTTTCTTTGGAGTCCTGTGGATTTTATTGGATGTATTTCAAAGCAGGATTCTGAGAAAGGGACCATCGGCTTCACAGGATTACCAAAGGGAGGCCAGAGGTCTGGTTAGGGTCTCAGCAAACATTCAAGATGCTGTCAGATTTTTTTCTGGGCTTGAAGTGAGTAGCCACCCCCATGAGAAACTCTAAAACAAGGCTCTTCATGTAGGAAAAATATTCTTTTAAAAAATTATTATTAAAGCTTTTTATTTCCTTCCTTCCTTCCTTCCTTCCTTCCTTCCTTCCTTCCTTCCTTCCTTCCTTCCTTCCTTCCTTCCTTCCTTCCTTCCTTCCTTCCTTCCTTCCTTCCTTCCTTCCTTCCTTCCTTCCTTCCTTCCTTCCTTCCTTCCTTCCTTCCTTCCTTCCTTCCTTCCTTCCTTCCTTCCTTCCTTCCTTCCTTCCTTCCTTCCTTCCTTCCTTCCTTCCTTCCTTTCTTTCTTTCTTTCTTTCTTTCTTTCTTTCTTTCTTTCTTTCTTTCTTTCTTTCTTTCTTTCTTTCTTTCTTTCTTTCTTTCTTTCTTTCTTTCTTTCTTTCTTTCTTTCTTTCTTTCTTTCTTTCTTTCTTTCTTTCTTTCTTTCTTTCTTTCTTTCTTTCTTTCTTTCTTTCTTTCTTTCTTTCTTCTTTCCTGAAGCAATTGGGGTTAATCACACAGCTAAAAGCTTTTTATTTTCAAAACATATACATGGATAATTTTTCAACATTGATCCTTATAAAACCTTGAGTTCCAAAATATCCCCTTCTTCCTCCTGCCTCCTAGGAAAAAAATTCTATTTAAGTCATCCAGGGTTCCTGGGGCCTTCACAAACCAGAGCAGAACATACTGGGCTAAAAACTCAGTTTGGTACTTCTCCTGTGCTCTGCTTTCTGTTGAGGTGGCTACTCCTGCCAGCTAACTAGGCAGATTAGGAATTAGTAAAAGGGCTGGGAGGGAATCAACTTGGATATCTTCTCCTCATCCCCCATGGAAGCAAGCAAACCATCCAGTTAAAGAAAAGCTCTTCATTTAGACCAAGTGGGTGAGGAATGGGGTGATGGGTTGTGGGGCAGAAGGGAGAAGGAAGCTAGTCTGAATTAATGAAAGATCTAAGTGCAGGAAACTTCCAAGTGTAAAATTATGGGACCTTAACATGTCTATTGAAATACACTTTTCAAACATTTTTAGTTGCACATAATAGCCAAAAGATAATTCTGGTACAATATAAGCTTTCTGAGAGAAGGGACTGGTTTGTGATGCTTATTATTTTTTTATTGTTATTTTCCCTATTGCCCAGCACAATGTCTAACAGTAGACATTTAATAGATGCTTGTTGAATTCAATTGCTAGGCAACATTTTATTCAGTCGAATTAGTAGGTGCTCAGTGAACAGCAGCAACAATCTACTTTAATAAGGCAGGTGGGGGCTCTGGATACAGTGCTGGGCCTGGAGTCAGGAAGTCCTGAGTTCAAATTCAGCTTCAGCTGACTAACAGTGTGACTCTAGGCAAGTCACTTCACCCTGTTTGCCTCAGTTTCCTCATCCATAAAATGACCTGGAGATGGAAATGGCAGATCACTCCAGGATCTCTGCCAAGAAAACCCTAGAGGGTCATGAAGAATCAGGCAGGACTGAAAAAACAGCAATTCAGTTCAATACATATCTATTGAGAACCTACTAATTCAATTGAATGAATGCCTAGAATTCAATTCAAGCATTTATTAAGTGACTGCTGTATTCTGGCACTGGTGATACCAAGCTAAGAAAAAAAAAATGCAACAATCCCTGCCCTCAAGAAGTTGATATTCACTGGGAGGAAATAAAGCAATAAATAAATACCCCTAAATAATAAATAAATACAAAATATAAAAATAATAAGAAGTCAGATGCTGTAGTGGGCAACAAGTTGGTCTTAGAGTCAGAAAGACCTGAGTTCAAGTCCTACTTCTTTCAGTTCAATTCAATAAACATTTATTAAGAGCCTATTGTGTCACAAGTAATAGGGATACAAATAAGAAAAAGACAATATTTGCCTTCAAAGAGCTTGTAATCTAATGAGAGAAGACAGCACATGAAAAAAAAAACTAGAAGGAGAAGGAATATGGGATGGGGATAATGACCACACCAGGATCTATCTTATTCCATGGAGTTGAAAGCAGAGAGAGCAGTGGATGCGGAGTAGAGGGAGCTGAATTTACAATTTCTGCCTTCTATAAAAGAAAGCACTGGAAGGAATCCTCCAGTACAAACCTGGCGATGTAAGTCCTGACAAATCATTTGAACCTCTCAGGGCCTCTGTCAGATCTCTAAGATTCTCTGCCATTGATCTGCATTGGGTAGGTGAAATTTCAGCAGTTCTTTTTACCAGTGAAATCGTGGGTCTCACTTAAAAAAAAAAACAAAATAAAATAAAGTCCAACCTGTCAGTTGATGGAATTTTGAGAAGTCGGCAGTATAGCAGGGTGGGGGGCACCAGAAATTGACCTTGCTAAGAGAATGTGGTCTAATAGGTAATCACACTGAGTGTTAGCCCCAGCTCTGGGCAAGTCCCATTTTATCTGTAGGCCTCAGTTTCCCCTTTTGTGAGTTAATTGAACCAGCACTAGCTCTCCTCTATCACTGTATTTCTGTATGTTAGGACTCCTAGATAATATTTTTGTTTATTTCCCCAATCACCTGGATTTGGCAAAGTTACAATGAGTCGTTTTGGGAGTCTATTGAGGAAGAATGGGCTGATGTTCCCCCTTTTTCATCCAGTAGCTCTGGAGGTTCCTCAGAGATTGCCAGTGCCCCATCTGGCCCAATACCCAGTCTTAACTCAAGTTCTATGACTGAGACAGCTTTGTTTCAAAAATGAGTAAGCCTCCCTTCCTGAAGGGGGTTGAGGTTGAGCTCCTAAGTACATTTTTTTGAATCACTGGCAGTCTGTCTTTGTCTTACTCATTCTAGCCTCAGTTTTGCCCAGGCTGGAGTAACTTTAAACCCCTTTCCACTGCCAAAAACCCAGTCAGAACACAGCAGCAGCTTTAGGACCCCTGAGATTTGTCTATAACTTTGCTGAGCCTTTTTGGGGGGTGAGTGTGTGCTCATTTGGGGCAAAAAAGCCCTCTCTGGAGCCTCCCCAGAGGACCAAAACTATGCAGAGAAAGAATTCTTAGTGTCCTAAATCCTTAGTTAATTTCTGCTTTCTTTGTTAAAAGCTCTACCTAACTCTAGTGTAGATATTTCTCCAAATTGTCTCCCCTTTTTTTGGAAACAAAATTTGGGCTCATTTTTCTCTCATGGGGAAGGTGGGGAGGAGGAAAGGCAGCCTCTTGTCTTTGGCTTAGTTTAAGTCTTAGGAAAGACACGAATAATCCTCTTTCTAAATAGTCTGAATTCTTGGCTAGCGTAGCCAAAATGACTTCCTTAGTGGGAATTCACCAAGGTCTGCTCTTCAGCACAATCAACTTGCAGCTGCCTAGTTTAATTTTGGAGACACAACATTTAAAGCTGTACTCAGCTATTGTTTGTTCTCTCTGTTATCTAGTTCCTATAGAATTAGATGTAATAGGTTTATTCTATTTCTTTTTTTAAAAAATGAAGATAGAATGTAAAGAATGTTCGAATTGTAGTCTGAGGACATGTGTTGAAATCCTAGCTCACTTACAAGTGAGAACTTGAGCAAGTCCCGTTCCTGACTCAGTTTCTCCACCTGTAAAAGGGAGGGTTGGGACTAGGGAGCAGTAGCACACTGGTGGGTTTTTCCAAACACACTAAGAAGCCATATTAGGCTTAATATGTGCTTAATAAATGTTTTATTGATTGATTAATTGATAATAGCTTATTAAATCCCATAAAAGTTAACATTGTGTCAATAACCAGTCTTGTCCTTGCCATATGGTCTTTGTCAATGACAGTTCTTCCTTTCTTTTTCTCTTCATCAGAGCCATTTTCAAAGGAGGCTTTCTGTCTTGCTTGCTTGCTGGCTAATGCAATAATTGAAAGTTCCTAGGTGATTAACGTCGGTGAGCTTATTCATAGTACTCACAAATCCTTGTGTTATTAAACCTACCTCTTGGGAAGAGTCACATCCATGTCTCTAACTTCCAGGTTTATTTTTCATTTGATCACTGAAGGGCTGATCTCCCCACCTCGTTCCTCACGGATATATATATATATATATATATATATATATATATATATATATATATATATATATATATATATTTTTAATATCCTTGGGGCTGTCTACTTTAGTCAAAGATCCCCAAATGGAAATAAACCAAATCTTGTGCAGTTTTCAATATGGCCCAGCATAAACTAAAGATGCATCTTCCCCTGAACATCCACCCTCCCATTTTTTTTTGTATGTATGAATGATAGTGGGGTAATCCAAGCCTTGGGAGTCAATATTGACATCCAAGTTCCGAGGTATTAACATTTATCTTGACATCAGGGAGCAGCCTACCAGTTTGTGGATTGTTGGCTGTCTATTGGCCCATTTTCCCTCAGAAAAAAATTCACATTCTTATGATGAGTTAATGTCGCAAAGCACTTGGCGATCTGTTAACTAACTGTTGCCCACAATCTTGTTCTGCAGAAGTGACTGATTGCAGCTTGACTGAGTTCTTAATTTGATTCCTTTCTAACATGTCGTTGGAGGCAAGATGACTAAAATGTGTCAGAGCCATAATTGGAGCAACATTGGTCCAGTACATATGAATGCAAATGCTACACAACTTGAGACATCCCCACAGTTCAAGCCATTTTATTCTATAAATTTTTTAAAATTTCTAAAAAGTCACAAAAACATAAGCAGCAACAAAAAAGTCACTCATTCGCCAATGAGACCATTCCTAATCCAAGTGAATTTCTTTGGACTCAGTGGTTCTGAAAGGAATTTCTCTGGAAATGGTAGGGGTTTTAGTTTTCTAGAGTTATGAGACCTTTGGCAGTCTTTCACTCCAACAGTACCCCCAACCATTTCCAAGAAGCTTCTGCTTGAAGACCTCGAGGAAGGGGCAGTCTTCCCAAGTAGCCCATTCTACTCTCCAATGTTTAGAGAGTTTACCTGACATCTAGCCAAAAACTTTCCCTTATCAACTCTTGGATCTGCCCTCTGGGGCCAAACAGACCATGCCTTAGCCCTCCTTCACATAATAACCCTTCAGATAATTAAAGGACCAGTACAATCTCCTCTCCATGGGATAATCCTTCAGACACTTGAAGTTAGCTATTGTCCCCCACCCCTTCCCAAATCCCAACTCTTCTTTAGGCTAAAGATACCTACTTCCTTCATCCATGCCCTATAGGACATGGATTCAAGGGACTTTGCCATTTTAGAATCTTTATTTCTTCACATTGTATTCAGAGTCTGCAACTCATTTTTAGTCCCTAGAGAGAGCCTTTAGGACTGGCTTGAACTCTGGCGGAATCATTCCTGATTATTGATTTCCATTCATTAGATGGATGTGGGGTGGGGGAAGAAGATAAATCAGTTTTTAAACACACCTTTGAAACAAATGAATTACTAAACCAATTTTTTTAAAAATCCCACCCTAAATCAATCAACTGTTTTGAGCATTAACCTTCACATGGGGTCAATCGAGGTTTAAAAAAATTAATAATCGTATTAAAAAACAAACTGTATTCATTCCCAACTGGAACTATAAATTAGCTTGGTTATCTTCTAGGAAACATTCTTTTTATTTTGGAGTAGTAATAAAAAGGTCTCAAAGAATTCAGAGGCCATTCAGTCCTATTCAGAATTCCTGATGACCCCTGCTCCTAATGGGACGGTGCTACAGGAAGCCCGACTATAGGTGGGTAACCAGGTAAAATGACATTTATATACTGAGCATTCCATACACCATTGGTCTTAGTGAAAATAATAGTAATGATAATTAGAGCTAGTGTCTATATAACATTTTAAATCTTGTGAAATGCTTTACAAATATCACCTTCTTTGATCCTCACAACAGCCTTGAGAGATGTAGGTACTATTATTAGCTCAGTTTTACAGATGAGTAAATTGAGGCAAAACGAGGTGAAGTGACTTACACTGAAGTAACTCACATTGCCTGAGATGCAGGTCCGGCGTTTTATCTACTGCACCACCTAGCTATCTCTTATCACCTCTTTTAGCCTGCAGACTTTAAAAATGTATCTGTTACCTTAGCTCAGCTGTCAAAATAGCCATTTTGGTGACAAGTACACAGATGGAAAGAGTGCTAGCTTTGAAATGAGAAGGATCCAAGTGTGAATCCAGCCTTTGAAACTTATTATACCTGCGTCACCTTGTCCAAGGTCATCCATCTAGGGAGTAGACAGAGGTAAGATTTGAATCCAGGACCTCTGCCTCTAAACCCAGTGCTTTTTCACACTTCCTTTTTCTATTATTTTTTAAGTGACGTATCAAAAGGTTACTTGTTGGAAACTTAACATGTCTCAAAGGTAGAGAAAGGGGAAGGCTATTTTATATAATTTAAGGTTTAATAGGAAGTAAAATTCTCATTTCTGTAGTTTTTTAAGGTTAGCATAGCTCTCGCATTTATTATCATACCCTCACAACTGCCCTGGGAGGTTGGCCATGTAATTGTTATTATTCAGATGGAGGAACTGAAACAAAGTGACTTTTGACTTCCCATTTTGTGCTGAGTTTAAATCAGCAGACTTTTTTTTTTCCCTCCCCTTGAATGTTTGTTCCTTGGTATCTGAGATTGTTTAGAGCCACAGAGAACGGCCCTATCTTTCGCCTTATGATCTAAAAGAAATTTTAAAAAAATCTACAGAGAGAACAGGTACAAATGCCTGAAATAAATACTGGGTCTAGCGATCACAGGACATGGTGAAATCCGTTGGTCTTGACTCAGTGCTTTGGCAGGGGCCTCTCTTATTCTACCCCCACAAATTTGCTTAAATCACTTGGCAAAGGCTAGAACATGAAAATAAAGCCTGTCAGGTTCTCTTCTATAAAAGTCCCTTATTTAAATTGTATGTGGGAGGTGGGGAATGCTGCTGGGTTATAAGCACAGGCTCAGCTAAAGCTCCCTCTTGATCAGCTCCATGAAACGGGAGGATTTTTTCCCTTAGAGCTTCTTCTACAATTGAGGGAAATAATCCTCCTGGGGCCCCTCTGGCTGGTTTTGGGATTTATGCGGCACTCCCTCTCCCGTGCATGCTTTGGCTGGTACTGGACCTTGAAAGGAGTTCAGGGGGCAACGCTAGAGCTTGAGAGCCTTCTCTATCAGCCCTGATTAGGTCTCCTGAGAGGATGCTGGGTTCCCCACTTAGTCTCCTCCTGCCCTCCAGTCTCTGAGGATGGAGAGAAGGGACTGGAGGAGAAGGGTACCATTGTTCTCCCAGGTTAGGGATTGTGACTGCCTTGGATGGGTGGGGGGACTCCCTCTGTAAACCTGAAGCATCATTGCCTTGGAGGATGGTGGGATTTTTCCTCATAGGGGCTGAGGTTTCTGGGCTAAAACTGAGAGACAGAGAAGGGGAGGGGTGCAGTGTGATGTAAATGGCCCGAGATCAGGATGTGGACTTGAGCCGAGTTCCAGTTCTGCCTCAGATTAACCTCTCTGGGCCTTGGAGTTATATATCTGTACCCATTGGGAGGGCTAGGATGCCTTGAAGTCTTATTAGCATAATTATCACTGATGGACAGCTTGAAAGAATAAATTAGCTCTATACTCCTACAGCCTGAATGTTCACTGTATACAGGCAAGAGTGCCTCATCCCTATTCTCTCCCCCCAAAAGGGGAGGTACCCCAGGGGCTTCTGGGGGGGCTCCCAGGGGAGCCTCTCAGGCACCAACTGTAAGAAGGCAGCCAGCTGCTGGCATATTTTTAGCTTTGTGGGCCAGGAGGAGGAAGGGAGGGGGTTATACACGGCACCAGCTTAATTCGGTTTATTAGTCTCTCCTTAAGTGATTCAGAGGAGACTTGCAGAGGAATTATTCAAATGGTTGCTTTCTCCTTGTTGATGGGTAGGGTTACTGGTGGGTCCTGATTTATGCAAGCACTCTTTCTCTCCCTAGACCTCCGCCCCCAGCCCCAAATATGTTTTTGTTAATTGATTTAAGAGGCAGCACCCCTCCCCCCCAACCGTAAGTGAACTTGGCCATGGGATTGGCCAAGTGGGGGTTGACTATACATTCCATGATGCTGACTCTGCTAATACCCTTTGGCATCAGAGTCCTGGGTGTTCTGCTCACTTCAAGCACCTTCATTAACTTGCTTTCCCCCAGGTCAGAACTCTGATACACCCTGAAAGGGGTTCAGGATCAACAGGGTTGACAGATAGGTCTTTGAGGGGCTTACAAAATAAATCTTCCTTGTACATTTATTAGGACATTTTAGGACATTTCTTCAATAGTGCTCAATTTTTCCCCTCCCGTCATATTCCATCACAATCAGACCACATTTTTGACTTACTAAATGAAGCAGGAAAAATGTGTAATTCTGCCTTAAAATGTTAGGAGCATGGCAGCCTTAAATTTTGGGAAAGACATATGTCCCACACACCTGGTTTCTTTTCTTTGGGGGACACTTTCCCAAACTGGACCTTCCTGTATATTAAGCTGCGGGGGTCCAGCCTTCTCTCATCGCCCCCCTCTCCATTTTTAGGTGGGTTCAATACCCGGCCTTCTGGGACTGAACATGGACCAGGACCTCTTGGGTACCGATAATAATGTAGATTTCAAAGTTTTCCTGATAGAATGAGAGTGAGGGTTGGGAAATCTGTCTGTAGTTCGAACATACATTAATTGCAAGAATGAATCATGTGCATTATTTGGAGATATTTCAGACCAGGGGTGTGTTAAGTGTAATTGGGATTGTTAAATTTTCAGTGTGAGCATTTACTTGGAAATCCCCAAACCCTGCAGGTTCAGGCTTTATTGTGTGGTTTTGTTGATTGTCTCTTGTTTTCAGAAAGAGTTAATAAATATAGTTTAAATGTAAAAGTACATTATGGGTTTGACAGATATGGTTGTTAAATATTTACTATCACACCTCTGCCTGTATTTCTGATACCTGAGAAGTATCAGAGAGAGCTGATACAGAGAAAGGTTTTGGGGAAGGGAATCTGGGCAGAGGGAAAATCCCAATTAGATAGACAGATATCTCTGAGTTTAGGAAAATGAGACAGGGACCATGTTCCTCACCAGGTGAGGTAAGGCAGGGTAGTGCAGAAAAAGCCCTTATCATCAAATGGTGAGACTGGGGTTCAGTCCTATCTCTGCCTCTGGCCTGATGGAGAAAGCCTGGGCTGATGGATTTCACTCATTTCCCCATCTATAAAATAAGAACCCTATACAAAGTCGATCAACCAACACACACTTATTAGGTACTTGGTGTCTACTAGGTGACGGGAACAAAAAGAAGAGCAAAATATAGCCTCTGCTCTCTACAATCTTGTTGTACATTCTCATGGGGGAGACAACAGGTGATTGAATAGATATGTAAGAGAGAACATACAGTTGGGATTCTCTGGGTCATTCCAGAAAGTAAACCATCCCCAAGGGGAGATGTGTGGACTTTAAAACCCTTCAGGGGGGTGGATGCCCTGTTGGTGGCAATGGGAGGGGGCAGAGGGTGGTAGGGATGTGCCAGTGGCAAGGGAGGTAACCGGTCCCTTCTCATCCACAGAGGACACCCAGTGCTGCTCTTTCTGAAGGGCTACACCCCCAATCAGACCAGCTTTCCAGCTCCCAGACTCCCCTCCTCCAGGACAACCCCCAGGATGGATAGCCTGCCGGCAGCAAGTCTCAAGTGATCTCCTCTGTCTGTCCGTGGCAGCTGTATGGCCAGGATGTCATCATTTTACATGTATAACCATGAACACACATGTTTAACATGTGTGAGTGTGAGTGTGTCTGTGTGTGTGAGAGAGAGACAGAGACAGAGAGAGATATCTCAACCTCAAAGACTGTCAAATCAGGCATTTGGGGATGGTAGGTTTTATGAGAACCAGTCTGGGAACAGCTTGACACCTGACTTTTCAGAAATGTAAATATCCCTGGGTATGTCCAAACCCCAGGCTCCCAAAGCGTCCTGGAGGTATTGTCTGCCCCTCTCCTGCCCCTCTCCTTGAGCCCTTCTTTCCCCCTCTCCCTCAAAAGGAGCCAGGATGAACCATGTGCTGCAAGTCCAACCAAGTGAATCCAAGCTGAGATGAGCCTTACCCCCACTTTCTGTCCCTCTCCTCTTCCTCTCCCCCAAGTACTAATGTCCCTAGTGCCCTGGTTCTGGAACCCAGAACTTCTACCTTACTCTAGCTTGCCCAGGTTGGACTCGGAGGCTCACTCCACAGAGACTAGATTTGCTGCTCCCTTGGGTCCTTTATGGCCTGGGCACCCACAGGGCTGAGACCCCCACTGGTGGACATCCCCTGGTGCTGAAGGGCAGGATCAGTAGCCATTTTATCTGCGCCCAGGGAACTGGCCAGGTGCCATCTTCCGTTATGGAGTCCTCATGACTTGAGGTCCAGGGCAGAAGGTCCAGGGTCACCACCCTTTTGGGATTATGGTCTCTCTGGGGAGCATTTTAACTTTTCAGGGTCTTCACACAGACAGGTCTGATTTTTAAAATATTTTCCTCATTTTTCAATCTTCTGTTTTAACAAATGTCTGTTCCAGAGGGCTGTGGTCCTAGGAGATTGCCTGTTGCATTCTTGGGGACACTGGAAACCCCTCTCCTGACCCCTTTTTTCAGGGAAACAAGCCAGGGTTGGGGAAGAGATCTCAGGACTCCTACATCCTCTTCAGGGCTGGCAAAATGGATGTGCTGGCTTACCCTAGGGCTAGAGAAACAGTCTTTCTGGCCTCCTGAACAAATGTCTGTCTCTTTTTTCACTTTTTTTCTACTAGAAAACAAAATAAAAGAAATTTCATTCACTTTAAAAGAATAGATTCACTTTAAAATAAAAATTTAAAAAACAAATGTCTGAAGATGTGATTGTGTTGGAGATGAAGATTTCAATAGGGGCGATGAATGGGGGAGGGAAGAGCACGACCCTTATACTCCTCAATTTGATTCTTCACTGCCCTCAACCTACCTACCCAGGTTCCTAATGAACAATGGCAGGAGTGTGTCTAAGCAAAGGTCCTTCAGATCCATATGTTGGAGAGAAGATTGGGGGAAATAGAAGTATGATATCAGAGCTGTATTCAGTTTTGCTGGGCAGTGAGGGGGAGTGTGGAGGCTCTGGCCTCTGGCCCTTTTTTGGTTTGCTTAGCTACTTATGAGCAAAAACTCCAAAAATTGAACAAATATTTATATAAACTTAGATTTGCAAAGGATTTTTACAAATATTAACTCATTTGATTCTTAACCTTGAACCTCAATCCAAGTTATACAACTCTGGATTTTATAATAGCAAATCTGATACTATTATAATTCCAATTTAGCAGATGAGTAAATGAAGGTAGATAAAGATTAATTAATAACCCCATTTTATAGATAGATCTAGGTGGGCTAAGTAGAGCACTAGGTATGGGGACATCCTGAATTCAAATACTGCTTTAGATATTTACTATCTGTGTGACCCTGGGTAAGTCACTTTTGCTCACTGTCTTCGTCTGTAA
This sequence comes from Sminthopsis crassicaudata, assembly GCF_048593235.1. Classification (NCBI taxonomy): domain Eukaryota; kingdom Metazoa; phylum Chordata; class Mammalia; order Dasyuromorphia; family Dasyuridae; genus Sminthopsis; species Sminthopsis crassicaudata. Next base: position 35,708,984 of record NC_133617.1, on the reverse strand, counting down.
AATGGGAATAATAAGAGCACCTCCCTCCTCATTTTTGTTGTGAGCGTTAAATGAAATATTTGAGGAGTGTTCTGCAAACCTTAAAAGTGCTGTGCATAGTGCTGATAGCTAAACCAAGTAGGGTGAAAACAGAGAAAGAAAATTATAGAACAATTTCCCTAATGAATATTGATGCAAAAAATCTTAATAAAATAGTAGCAACGGGATTACAGAAAGTCATCCCCAGGATAATACACTATGACCAAGTAGGATTTATACCAAGAATGCAGGACTAGTTCAATGTTAGGAAATCTATCAGCATAATCAACCATATCAGTAACCAAACTAACAAAAATCATATGATCAATAGATGCAGAAAAAGCATTTGATAAAATCCAAAACCCATTTGTATTAAAAACACTAGAGTGTGTAGGAGTAAATGGGCTTTTCCTTAAAATGATCAATAGCATCTATTTAAAACAGTCAGCAAGCATCATATGTAATGGGGATAAACTAGAACCATTCCAATAAGATCAAGAGTAAAACAAGGCTGCCCATTATCATCATTATTATTCAATATTGTATTAGAAATATTAGCTTTGTGGGCAGCTAGGTGGCGCAGTGGATAGAGTACCAGCCCTGAATTCAGGAGGACCCGAGTTCAAATATGATCTCAGACACTTAAACTTCCTAGCTGTGTGACCCTGGGCAAGCCACTTAACCCCAGCCTCAGGGGAAAAAAAAAGAAAAGAAAAGAAATATTAGCTTTGGCAATAAAAGAAAAAGAAATTAAAGGAATTAGAGTTGGGAATGAGGAAATCAAATTATCACTCTTTGCCAGTGATATGATAGTATACTTAGAGAATGCTAGAGTATCAATTTAAAAACTATTAGAAACAATTCACAACTTTAGCAAAGTTGCAGGCTACAAAATAAATCTACATATATCATCAACATTTTTATATATTACCAACAAAGTCCAGCAGCAAGAGTTACAAAAAGAAATTCCATTCAAAATAGCTGTCAATAGTATAAAGTATTTGGAAATCTAGCTGCCAAGGGGAAGTCAGGAACTATACGAACACAACCTCAAAACACTTTTCACACAAATAAAGTCAGACCTAATCAGTTGGAAAATATCAAGTGCTCATGGGTAGACTGAGTGAATATAATAAAAATGACAATACTACCTAAATTAACTTACTTATTTAGTGCCATACCAACCTAACTCCCAAGAAATTATTTTACAGATCTAGAAAAAATAGTAGCAAAGTTCATCTGGAAGAACAAAAGGTCAAGAATTTCAAGGGAATTAATGAAAAAAAATGCAAATGAAGATGGCCAAGCTATACCAGACCTAAAACTATATTATAAAGCAGCAGTCATCTAGTGTTTGATAAACCCCCAAGCCCCAACTATTGCAATAAAAACTCACTATTTGACAAAAACTGCCGGGAAAATTGGAAACTAGTATGGAAGAAATTAGGGCTCAACCCACACTTGACATCATATACCAAGCTAAAATCTAAATAGGTTCATGATTTAGACATAAAGAGTGATATTATAAGCAAATTAGAAAAACATAGGATAGTTTACCTCTCAGATCTGTGGAGAAGGAAAGAATTTGTGTGCAAAAAAGAACTGGAATTCATAATTGGACACCAGATAGATAATTTTCATTGTATTAAGTTAAAAAGGTTTTGTACAAACAAAACTAATGCAGACAAGATCAGAAGGGAAGCAATAAATTGGGAAGTCATTTTTACATTTAAGGGTTCTGATAAAGGCCTCATTTCTAAAATATATAGAGAATTGACTCAAATTTATAAGAATCCAAGCCATTGTCCAATTGATAAATGGTAAAAGGATATGAAAATTTTCAGATGAAGAAACTAAAACTATTTCTAATCATATGAGAAGGTCCTCTAAATCACTATTGATCAGAGAAATGCAAATTAAGACAACTCTGAGATATCATTACACACCTGTCAGATTGGCTAAGATGACAGGAAAAGACAAAGATGAATGTTGGAGGGGATGTGGGAAAACTGGGACACTGATACATTGTTGGTGGGGCTGTGAATGGATCCAGCCATTCTAGAGAGCAATTTGGAACTTTGCTCAAAGAGCTATCAAACTGTGCATACCCTTTGACCCAGAAGTGTTACTACTGGGCTTATATCCCAAAGAAATCTCAAAGGAGAGAAAGGGACCCACATGTGCAAACATATTTGTGGCAGCCTTTTTTGTAGTGGCAAGAAACTGGAAACTGAGTGGATGCCCATCAATTGGCGAATAGCTGAATAAATTGTGGTAGGTGAATGCTATGGAATATTATTGTTCTGTAAGAAATGAGCAGCAGGATGATTTCAGTGAGGCCCCGGGGAGATTTACATGAACTGATGCTGAGTGAAGTGAGAAGAACCAGGAGATCATTATACATGGCAGCAACAAGATTCTATGATGATCAATTCTAGTGAACATGATTCTTTCCAACAATGAGATGATTGATGCCAATTCAATGCTCTTGTGATGAAGAGACATCTATTCTTAAAGAGAGGAATGTAGGAACTGAATGTGGACCACAACACAACATTCTTATTCTTTTTGTTGTTTGCTTGCATTTTGTTTTCTTACTCATTTACTTTCTTTTTTGATTTGATTTCTCTTGTGCAGCAAGAGAATTGCATAAATATATTAATATATATTGGATTTAATATATATTTAAACATGTTTAACGTATATTAGATCACTTGCCATCTAAAGGAGGGAGTGAGGGGGAGGAGGAAAAAATCTGAAGAACAAGACTATGCAAGGAGCAATGCTGTCAAATTATCTGCATATGTTTTGAAAATAAAAAATAGACTGAAATAACTCCTCTAAAAGTGAGACAAACATAAATTAAGTCTGATGATGTATATAATGATCTGCCCTAGGAATCTTGAGAAGAGAAAGATTTTATAATCTTATTTTTAAAATGCATTGATATCTCTTATTTATATATAACTTTAATTTCCAAATAATCTTTTCCTTTTCTTACTACCCAAAGAGCCATATCTTAAAATAAAGAATAAAAACAGAGGGTGAGGGACATTAGGCAAAACCAATCATGCATCCACCAAACAAATGATAGCCAATGCAATATTCTATATCCATAGTTCCCCACCTCCACAGAGAAAGGATTGTGGTACCTTTTCTTCTCTTTTCAGAGCCAGGTTTGGTCATTATAATTTTGACAGACTGAAATAATTTTATAGCTTCAAGATTCTAAATTTATAGTATTGACTCTGGAGTCAGGAGGATCTGAGTTCAAATTTGACCTCAGACACTTACAAGTTATGTGAACCTGGGGGAGTGATTTAAGCCTGATTGCCCCCCCCAAATCCTACATGTATTTTATTTAAATGGAAGGAGACATAGTGTAATCCTGAGACCCTCCTTGGGTGTTCTTAGTCACTAATTTTGTGACAATAGCCTGTCACAGGAAGAGTAGTTGTCATTCATGATCTGATCTCAATGGTGATCAGCATAGAAACTTGGGTCTACTCTGTTTCTTCCCTCAACTGGTCTCTCTTAGTAGCTGATTATCCCCCAAGTCTCAGGGATCATTATCTTGGTGCCCAAACTTAATGTGGACACATAGATCAACTTTAGCTTCCCTGCAACCCAAAACTCTGAGGTCAGGGGGTTGACCAGTTTCAGCTTCTTCATTAGTAAGGACAACAGGCATTTGCTACTGGAAACTTTCAGGTCAGAGGTATCAATATGGAATCTTTTGCTTAGTGATCCCACTGGGATTTCAAAGTACTCCACAGGATTCTGATTCTGATTTGTCTACTGACTCTCTTTATAAGCTGCTGTGGCTTCCAGTTCCATTTTTCCTGGTGATCCACCCTGGAATTAGGAGACGTCAATGATAGATAATCTGGGCCTGTCTTAAAACCCTTTCTGAATCACTGAGATCTGCTAGAATGTGGTGTCCCAGAACCTCAGGGCTAAATTTGACCAAAAGGGTTGTCTAATCCAATCAGAATCCACAGAGGTTTTATATATATACATACATACATATATATACACATATATATGTATATATATAGATAGATACAGATATATATATGTATATAGATAGATACAGATATGTAGAATGATGGAGACAGAGAGATAGAGAGATAGGTAGTTAGGTAGATGGATGGATGGATGGATGGATGGATAGAGACAGATTGCTAGATGGAGATAGATGGATGGAAAGATATCAGCTATAAAATAGTTGAGATAGGGAATATCCACAGTTAGGGGAATATGATGTAGTTTTGTTTATGTTTCATTTACTTTGAGTTCCAAATTTTCCCCCATTGTAGTGATCACAGGAGTTATCTTTTACAGTCAATCATCACTGTAATATTGCTGTTATTGTATACAATGTTCTCCTGATTCTGCTTACTTCACTTTGCATCAGTTCATATTGATTTCCATAAATTTTTCTGAAATCATCCAGCTCATCATTTCTTATAGTACAATACTATTGAATATAGTATTCCACCACAATCATAGATCACACCGTGTTTATCCCTGCACTCACAAGGTGGCCAGAAAAAAGCAATACAAGTTCACTCTCAAGGTCACATTGCATGACATGTGAGACCCCGTCATGGGACTGCCCAATAAGGTGTGCCCAACATCAGAGAAGGTGCTGTGCTCTATGGTCAAGGCCGAATTGAATTAACTCAGAATGAACATGAGATATGTAAAGTTAGCCAGTTCACCCCAAATGTTCACATAGATTATTTGTGTCTGACCTGAAGCAGAGCATTCCTAACTTATATTGGTCTGATCAGCCACAGTTGGACACATTGTATCTTGACCCTAACATAGTGAAGCCATTTTGGTGCTCTTCAAGAACAAAGGACAACAACTAATCAATAACCAATCCCTTCCCTAATTAATGGGCATCCCCATACTTTCCAATTCTTTTCCATCTTTTGGACATGGTTCCTAATTGCTCTCCAGAATGGTTAGATCAGTTCACAACTCCACCAACAATGCATTAGTAACCTATTTCCCCACATCTTCTTTAGCTTTTGTCATTTTTCTTTTCTGTCACAGGAATGAGATGATATCTCAGAGATATTTTAATTCACTGTGTTTTAGAACATTTTTTTCATTACCTACTGACAGCTTTGCTTTTTCTTCTTTTGAATCCTCCCTGTTCATATTGTCGATAATGCAGGAATAAAGAAATATCAGAGTATCAAACTTGTCTTGGGGTTTATTGAGTTTGATTACAAGGGAGCCCCATTTTTTGTAGGCAGAGACTCTCAGAGTGAGGCTTATATATGCTTAAAGCAATAAAGATGGGGGAAAGCTTTAGGCAAAGGGAGATTGAGAGGTGTTGCAAGAATTGGCTGATTAGGTAAGATACCTTAGCCTGAATGACTAAACTGATTTCTGAAATCAAAAAACCTTTGAAGTCTTACTGAATAGAAGTTATCACACAAGATTTCTTTGTGGAGAGGCCATTGGGCTGAGAATATGGCAAAAAGGTCTTTTGATTGTGAACTAATATTTCATAAAAGATGGATTGTAGACAATATCAATTGGAGAATCTTAATATTTGTATATATTTGGCTCACTTCCCTGTGTATTTGAGAACTGAGGCCTTTTAAACTTGCTATAAAAAATTCTCTAAGTTTCCTGTTTTCCTTTTAATTTTAGTTGCATTGGTTTTATTTGTGTAAAACCTTTTAAATTTGCTAATCATAATTATCCATCTTACTGTCCACAATCCTCCCTATCTTTTGTTTAGTCACAAACTTTTTCCTTATCCATAGATTTTGCAAATGAGAATTTCCATGCTCCCTTAATTTGCTTATGATATCACATTTTTTTGGGGGGGTTTAAATCACGTGCCCATTTTGAACTTATCTTGGTGTGAGATGTTGGCTTTGGTTGGTTATTCTTCATGCTCAAAAAGAACAAAATGATATCACTACGTCAAGGTCAATATACAGTGTGTCTGCTAATCAGACCAAAACTGGCTTGGAAGTCACAAATAGTCTGAACATTTGGGAGAAAGATGTCTCTCAATTTGCATATCTCACATTTCTTTTAAGCTACTGTAATTCTGCTTTGCTCAGAGCACAAAGCCTTCTTTGTCTCGGATCCTATGCCAGTGTCTCCCATGTCTCACAATTGATTCCCAAGTTCTTCAGAGACTTTGGAAGTGTTCTTGTATTACTTCTTCTGATCTCTGTGTGAGTTCTTGCCTAGTGTGAGTTTTCCATAAAATAATCTTTTAGGCAAACATATGTTGTTAGGCATTCAAATAACATGGCCCACCCAGTGGAATTGCACTCTCCATAGTAGAGTTTGAATCTTTGTCAATTAGCGCAAAAAAGAACCCCAGTGTCCAGTACCTTATCTTATCAGGTGACCTTCAAAATCTTCCTAAAACAATTCAAAAGGAAACAATTTAGTTTCCTGGCCATGGTGTTGGTACACTGTCCAGATTTCAGAGGAATACAACAATGAGATCAGAACAATGGCTCTGTTGCCTTAAGTTTGGTAGGCAATCTAATACCTCTTCTCTCCCACACTTCCTTCTCAGCCTTCAAAACTCTTAGCTAACCCTGGCTATGTGTATATCAACCTTATCATCTCTGTGCACATTCCTGGAAATGATACTGTCATTAAGTGAACTTATCCACAGCACCCAAAATTTTCCCATTTGTTGTAGCCGAAGGTTCCGTGTATGGATGGTGCTTGCTGATACTTGCTTTCTTGTTATTAATTGTCAGGTCAAAATGAGCACAAACACAGAGAATCAATCCATATTTCATTGCATCTCAGCATCAGAGACTATTACATTCACAATCATTTGTGAATAGTAAGTTGAACATCAACTCTTCTTCCTCTTTGGACTTGGCTTGTAACCTTTTCAAATTGATCATCTGGGCAGGATGAAGACATCTGATAATATTACTGGAAACATCATGCTAAAAAGCATAGGGATAAGCACACAGCCTTGTTTCACTCTACTTTGACTGGGAAAATAATAGAGCATCATCAATTATCCAGAACCTGTGCAAACATGCTATGGTGAAACTGGTGTATACATTGATAAATTTCTCACATCCACCAAATTTTGCCATGATCTTCCATAAGTCATTGTGACTAACAGTATCAAAGATCTTGGCCAGATCTTCCTAGATTTGTCGAGCAGGAATCATATATTAACCATTTCTTGGCCCTTTCTGAAGCTAAACTGGTTCTTGAGTGGATTATCCAAATAAGCAGGACTTTGGCAAGAATCTTACTGCCACTCATACACACACAGACAGAGAGAGAGAGAGGAGAAAGAGGAGGAAGAAGAGGAGAAGAAGAAGAAGAAGAAGAAGAAGAAGAAGAAGAAGAAGAAGAAGAAGAAGAAGAAGAAGAAGAAGAAGAAGAAGAAGAAGAAGAAGGAGGAGGAGGAGGAGGAGGAGGAGGAGGAGGAGGAGGAGGAGGAGGAGGAGGAGGAGGAGGAGGAGGAGGAGGAAGAGGAGGAGGAGGAGGAGGAGGAAGAGGAGGAGGAGGAGGAGGAGGAGGAGGAGGAGGAGGAGGAGGAGGAGGAGGAGGAGGAGAAGGGAGAGAGAGTGTTTATATGTGAGTGAGAGTCAGAGATGAGAGACAGAGACAGAGAGAAAGGAGAAAGAAACAGACAGACAAATGGACAGACAGAGACAAAAACAGAGAGAGAGAGAGGGATAGAGAATCTCTCGTGTAAAATCTTGTAAATCTCTGCAGTAATTTTTCTTTATCAGGCATGGTTGCTGCTCATGCTTTAGCCATAGTGAGAGCTGGCCATATCACATGCTTTCCACATCAAAAAATACTAGTCTTCCCTTAACACTTCGTATACCCTCATCTATACTTAGTTTCTGCCAAACTACTTTCTAGTTTTCCCAGCAATTTTTGTCACATAGCAAGTTCTTGTCCCCCAAACTTGAATCTTTGCATTTATCAAACCCTAACTTACTCTGGTCACTTATTAGTGTTTATTGTGTACCTGGTCTATTCCAGAGATCTACCACTCTATTTCTTAGCACCAGATTGGTTTAATTTTTACTGCTTTATAATATAGTTTGAAATGTGGAATTACTAGCCTACCTCTTTTTTTTTTCATGGATTCCCTTGATATTTTTAACCTTTTGCTCTAGATGACTTTTGCTATTAATTTTTTTTCTAGCTCTATAAAATAATTATTTGGCAGTTTGGTATGGCATTGAATAAGTAGATTAATTTAAATGAAATTATCACTTTAAAATATTGATTCTACCTACTCATGAACAATATTTCTTTCTTTTTTTTATTAAAGCTTTTTATTTTCAAAACATATGCATTGACAAATTTTCAACACTGACCCTTGCAAAAACTTGTGTTCCAATTTTCCCTCCCTTCCCTTCTCCCCCTCCCCAGATGGCAAGTAATCCAAAATATGTTAAATATGGTAAAATATGTGCATACATATTAATACAATTATCGTGCTGCACAAGAAAAATCGGATCAAAAATGAAAAAAAAATGAGAAGGAATAAACAAGCAAGCAAACAAAAAAGATGAAAATACTATGTTGTGATCCATGCTCAGTTCCCACAGTCCTCTCTCTGAGTTTAGATGGCTCTCTTCATCACAAGATCATTGGAAGTGGCCTGAATCATCTCTTGAACAATAGTATTTCTTTAATTGTTTGGTTCTCTTTATTTGTTTGTTTTGGGATTGTGCTCATATAGTTCCTGAGTTTGTCCTGGCAGATAGACTCTCAAGTATTTTATATTGTCTACAGTTATTTTAAATGTAATTTCTCTTTCTATTGGGTAATTCACAGAAATGCTAATGACTTGTGGATTTATTTTGTATATTGTAACTTTGCTAAAGTTATTATTTTAACTTGTTTTTTAGATTCAATAAGAGTAACATCATATTGTAAATAGTGATAATTTTGTTTCCTCATTGCCAATTTTAATATTCTAATTTTTTTCTTGTTTCCTTGCTATAGCTAGCATAATAGTGGTGACAATGGATATCCTTGCTTTGTCCCTGATCTTATTAGGAAGATTTTTTTTAGCTTATCTTCATTAACAACAATGCTTACTCTTGGTTTTAGATAGAAACTATTTATAATTATAAAAAAGCTTCTCTTTAATCCTATGTTCTCTTGTGTTTTTGATAGAAAAGGGTATTGTATTTTGTCAAGAGCTTTATCTATATCTATTAACATAATCACATGATTGTTGATTTTTTTTGTTGTTGTTGTTATTGACATAGTCAATATGCTGATAGTTTTTCTATTTGTGAACCAGCCCTATATTCCTGGCATAAATCCCACTTAGTCATAGTATATGATTTGGTGATTTATTGTTATAATCTTCTTGCTATTATTGTATTTAACATTTTTGCCTCAATATTTGGAAATGGGTCTATACTTTTCTTTCTGTTTGTGCTTTCCTCGATATAGGTAACAAAATTATATTTGCAGCACAGAAGGGGTTTGATAGACTTTCCTCTTTATCTTTTTTTTTTTCCCAAATGACTCAAATAGTATTGGAATTATTTGTTATTTAAATTTTTGATAAAGTTCATTTAAAAATCCATCAGGATATTTTTTTTCCTAAGGGACTTCATTTATGACTCTTTCAATTTGTCTTTCTAAGATTCATGTTGTTATTCAGTTGTATCTGACTCTTCATAGACCTGTGGTCCATACTTTACAAGAGGTTTTCTTGGCAAACATACTGAAGTGGTTGATATTTCCTTATCCAGTGGATTGAGACAGAGGGCAAGTGACTCACCTAGAGTCATGCAGCTAGTGCATATCTGAGGCTACATTTGAACTCAGCTCTTCCTGATTCCAGGACCATCATTCTATCCATTGAGAAATCTAGTTGTCTCTTCTTAGATAGAGTTATTTAAGTATTTTATTTTCTTGCTGTTAATATATGCATTTTATAGTTTTTGGAAATATTCTACATTTCACTTAATTGTTAGTTTTACTGGCATATAGTTGGGCAAAATAGCTCTCAATAATTGCTTGGATTTCATTAGTGGCATATTGACTCTTTTCACTTTTATATGATAATTTAAATTTTATCTTTCTTTAAAAATCTTTAAAAAAATAAAACCAGCTCTCATTTTATTTATTAATTCAATTTTAAAAACTTTTACTTTTATTCATCTCTTCCTTAAGTTTTAGGATTTTTATTTTGGGGTTTAGTTGGGGATTTAAATTTTTTTCTAGTATTTTTAGTTGCATGCCCAATTCCTTTTAATTAAAAAAAAATAATTTATTTACTTAAAACTCAAATACAAAATAAAAAGAAAAAAGAACAGAAAAAGAAAAAAATTGCAATTTGCACAGCAGAACATGAGAGGATGCAGAATATGAAACAATAAAATTCCATTTCAAAAAAGCCTGCATGTTTGCTTTGAATTCAGAGCTATCCATGTTTTCTTTGCTTCTTTGTAGGCTTTCTTTTGTTCTCTGTTGTGCACTTTTTTCTTTTTTAAAAAATATTTTTATTTTACTCAGTTACATGTATAATAATTTTTTGCATTCATTTAAAAATATTGTTTCAGATTTCCCCCCTTCCTCCCCTCATCCCCTCATTGAGAAGTCCCATGTGAAACTGTGTAAAGCAAAACATTTCTGTAAAAGTCATATTACAAAAGGAAACAGATTCCCCCCACCTCCCCCAAAATAAGCCTCTCAAGAAAAATAATATATTTTTTAAAAAGTATGTTCAGTCTGTATTCAGATACAATCAGTTTTTTCTTTGGGTGTGGATACCATTTTTCATCACAAATCCTCAATAATCTTGGATCATTGTATTGTTGAGAATAGTAAAGTCTGATCATCCCACAACTTTGCTTGAGCTCTTCTTGTGGGTGTGCCACAAGAAATAAAAAAAGATAATGGACCTGCATATAGTTCTAAACATTTCGCACACTTTTGTGCACAGTATAAGATTTTACACACCACTGGAATACCTTTTAATCTGCAAGGTCAGGCAATAGTAGAAAGAAGAATCAGAGACATTAAGACACTCCTCCAAAAACAAAAGAAAGGGGGAGCCACAGGTAACCCTAGAGAACTTCTAAATTTAGTTCTCTATACCGTTAATTTTCTAATTTTTGACAAAGATGCACTGGCTCTGGCAGACAGGTTTTATAACCCACCAGAAGGGCAGTGTCCAGTGCGAGCAGCTCCACTGTCCTTAGATAATCGCCAGGTGATGTGGAGAGACCCAGAAAGTGGTGAATGGAAGGGACCAGATAGGTTAACTGCCTGGGGGAGAGGGTTTGCTTGTATTTCTTCAGATGGAGAAGGAATCAGATGGGTGCCAACGAGTTGTATTTGCCTTGTCCATGGGAGAGAGACAGAAAAAGAGAAAGACCTCAAAACAAAGGAGAAAATCTAAGAAACATCTGACACTGAAAGAGAGTGGCTAATAAGAAGACTGTTAAAGAACTTTAAAACCAGCAGGAATCATTGGATTTCCTAACACAAGATGAGACTAATGGACAATGGACTTATGGACATTTATAAATTCTCAATTTATGATTATTTGATCATGTTATTTGTTACATACTTCTGGTATGTATTATGTTACTATGTTATTATGTGTTTATATAATCTATGTAATTATGTGTAATGCCTCCCATATTGATGGATGTATGTTTCAAGGTCATGACTACCCTATGTTCTAAATCAAAAGAAAGGGGGAGATGTTAGGACTAGAAGGTGAGAACTCAGGTTGTCTGGACAATTACAAGGTGAGAACTCAGTTTGACAGTTCTCTGGCTCAGACCTTTGGTTCAGGCCTTTAAAGGGAGTTTAAACCTTAGGAATTCTAAGAGGAGCAAGTTCATTGGTGGAAGTATTTCCCCACGCCCCATTGAGTTCTCACAAGCCTATTCTCTGGGAGGATAAAAGAAGAGCAGCTTTGGGTCTGAGAGAATGGACTCTGGAATAGAGTTTTGACCCCAGGCAGGCTGAAAGGAGACCATTCTGATTTGGGGCAAGGACTTTTGCTTATCCTGACAAGGACTTATTCTGAGCCCCTCAGAGGAGCTAGCCCAGACCTTCGCAATGGAGGACATTCCAGGTTTTTCTAATAGAATCCTGCTCATCATTTCTTATAGAACAGTAATATTCTTTCATAATCATCCCATATCACAATTTATTCAGTCATTCCCTAATTGATGGGCCTCTCCTCAATTTCCAATACTTTGTCCTGAGAAAAGAACGGCTGTAAATATTTTTGTGCATATAGGTTCTTTTAAAAAAATCTCTTTTGGGATTCATGGGATTCATAATAGTGGTACTGTTAGATCAAAGGATAGAAATGATTTTATAGCCCTTTGGACATAGATCATAACCATAGATCATAACTTTTGATCATTTATCAATTGAGGAATAGTTCTATTATTATTTCTTTTAATAAATTTGACTTTTTCCCTATACATTTGACAAATGAGGCCTTTATCAGAGAAACTTGCTTCAAAATCCTTTTCATGATTACTATTGCTAACTGTATGTTCCCCTGTTTATTCTATTCTCTTTCCTTCCATCCTGTTGTGTTATCCCGGGGCAGCTAGGTGGCACAGTGGATAGAGCACCAGCCTTGAATTCAGGAGGACCCGAGTTCAAATCTGGTCTCAGACACTTAACACTTCCTAGCTGTGTGACCCTGGGTAAGTCACTTAACCCCAGCCTCAGAAGAAAAAAAAAAAAGAAAAAAAAACAAACAAATGTTGTGTTATCCTGACTGTGAGTCTACTATGTTTGAATTTTTTCTTTCTGGGTGCTTGCAATATTTTCTCGTTGACCTGGGAGTTTAATAATTTGGCTATAATATTCCTGGGAGTTTTCATCATGGGATCTCTTTCAAAGGTGATAGGTGGATTCTTTCCATTTCTATTTTACCTTCTGGTTCTAGAATATTAGGACAGTTTTCATCAACAATTTCTTGAAAAATGATGTCCAGGATCTTTTTTTTTTTTTTTTTTTTTTTTTTTTTTTTTTTTTGATCATCACTTTCAGGTAGACCAATTATTTTAAAATTATCTCTCCTGGATCTATTTTCCAGGTCAGTTTTTTTTTTCAATGAGATACTTCACATTTTTCCCTATTTTGGGGGGATTTGTCTTAATTTCAAAATTCCCTGTAAGCTTTTCTATGGCCTGAGACCAATTCTTATTTTTCTTGGAAGTTTTGGATGTAGGAACTTTGACTTTTTCATCTTCTGAGTGTGTATTTTGATCTTTTTTGTCACCATAGTAATTTTCTATGATCAGAATCTTTTTCTGTTGTTTATTCATTTCCCCAGCCTCTTACTTGACTTTTAACTCTTTATTAAAGTAAGGTTCTGTTTCCAGGATGGAGGATGTAATATTCCAAGCTTTAGGGGTTTTGTGCAGCTGTTTTCAGAGATCCTTCCAAGGACTTGCTACCTTGATCTGAATATGAGCACAACAACAGAGTCCTGCTACAGTGCCAGGAAAGAGGTCCCCTACAATTTCCTTCTGCTCAGCTATCCAGCCCTTCTACCTGTGAGATAAGGTCTCCAGAAGCTCTGCTGTCACACTCTCTGGGTTGCTCCCTGCTCCTATTGCAATGTTACTGCAGCAGCTATTGATTCAATGACTCCCAAAGCTCAATCTTGGGTTGGGGCTCTCCTTACGCCCTAGTATGCCAAGTATTTCTTGCTAACTTGTCTTTGGCCTGGCCTTGGCTGGAAAATTGTTCTTCTTTTTGTGGGTCCTGATGCTCTAAAATTTGTTTAGAGTCATTATTGATTTGAAGGGATCTGGGGGAGAATTAGATGAGTCCTTCCCATTTTGATTCTATTTCTCTCTGTTCTGTACTTTTTACTTCATTCTTTTTTTCTGCCTTTCCTCCCTCCCCTCCCCCAAGAAGGCTATAATTAAGTATAGATGCATTTACATATACATTTATACACATAAATACATACATACATATACATAGATAAATATAATCACATCTATGTATAAACATCCATTCATATACATCTTTGTAAGACCATACAATGCTTCTTTGCCTTATGTTTCTCTGATGATGGATAACAATATCATTTCTAAGTCCAAATCTTTCCATATTTTTCTAAATCCATCAACTCATCATTTCCTATAACACAGAAATATTCCAACCTTTACTATCTAGTTATTTTAAATATTCTAAAATAATATTGATTAATATAACTGACAAATGGAGTAGTTTCCCTATTCCTTTCTTTTAATTAAGTTTATTTTAACTTTAGTTTTGTCTGAGATTGATGATTACTACTCTGGGTTTTTTTCCTAATAAATTCTACTCCTGATGATAATTATTATGTTTATATCTCTTATTTGTTTTTCCTGCTGATTCCTTTACTTTACTTTTACTTTCTACCTTGTCTTACTATTATTTAACCTACCCTTCCTCCATGGATCCCTCCTTTCCTCTCTTCTCCCAATCTTTTCCCTTCCTTTTGATCTCATTTCTGTTAATCTTCTATTCACCACTTTATGGGTCTGATCAGCCACAGTTGGACTCACTGTAACTTGACTCTAACATAGTAATGTCATTTTAGTCCTCTTTGAAAATGAAGGACAACAATCATACCCCACTTTATCCTATATTCCCTAATCTTTTTATTTTTTTTATAAATTTAGGAAATTTTTATGCCATTATGAGTGTGTGTATATAAATGTATATATGTATGTATTGTTCCATCTTTAACCCATTCCTGATGAGAGCAGGGTTCCATAACTACCAGTCCTCCTCCCCTATCTAATTCATCTGGGATAGTTCTTGTTCTTGCACTTCATTTGTATAACATGATTACTCTTTTTTACCCTTTCTTACACATTTTTTGCTTTTTAGAACCAAATCATACTCACCTCTATCCTTTCTAGTTACCCAATTACTAACAAGTTATACATATGATTTATATTTCTATGATAAAACATAGTTTGTCCTTATTGAGTCCCTTGAAATTAATCTTCAATGTTTATTTTATATATCTTATATGTCAAATTTTCTTTTAAGTTCAGGGTTTTTTGGCAATAAAATCCTGAAAGTCTTGCAATTCACTGAATATCCATATTTTTGTTTGTTTTGTTCAGGATTATTACTGGATGTGATATTTTACATATATATAGTTCCAAGATCTGTATCCTTTTAATATAGCTGTTGCTGGAACCTGTGTAATTCTAATTGTGGCTCTGCCATCTTTGAATTTTTTTCATTGTTCATAATATTTTCTCCTTGAATTGGAGGTTTTGGCATTTGACTGTGATGCTCATATAAGTTTTCCTTGGAGGATCTCTTTCAGGTGGGGATCAGCAGATTTTTTCTATTTCTACTTTCTCCTCTTGTTCTAACACTCAAGAACAAATTTAATTATTTCCTGTATTATTGAATCAGGATTCTTTTTTTGATCATCACTTTCAGATAGTCAGATTATTCTTATATTTTCTCTTCTTGATCTGTTCTCCAAATCAGCTTTTTTCTTATAAGATATCTGACATTCTCTTCTATTTTTTCATTCTTTATAATTTGTTTTCTTTTGTCTTGGTCTCATAACTTTGATGGCTTCCCCTTGTTCAATTCTACTTTACAAAAAGGAATTTTCTTCCTTAAGATTCTGGCTCTCCAAGGAACAAACAATTTTCAGATGAAGAAAATGAAATCATTTCTAGTCATATGAAAAACTGCTCTAAATCACTACTGATCAGAGAAATGCCACTCTGAAATACCACTACACACCTGTTAGATTGATTGAAATGACAAGAAAAGATAATGACAAATGTTGGAGGGGACATGGGAAAACTAATACTGGGACACATTGTCGATGGAATTGTGAATGGATCCAACCATTTTGGAGAGCAATTTGGAAGTACTTCCAAAGGGCTGTCAAACTGTGCATACCCTTTGATCCAGCAGTGTTTCTACTGGGCATATATCCCAAGATATTTTAAAGAAGGAAAAGGGACTTGTATGTGCAAAAATGTTTGTGGCAGCCTTCTTTGTAGTGGCCAGAAACTGGAAACTGAGTGGCTGCCCATCAGTGGGAGAACAATTGAATAAGTTGTGGTATATGAATGTTACGGAATATTATTGTTCTGTAAGAAATAACTAGCAGGATGATTTTAGAGAGACTTGGAAAGACTTATATGAACTGATGCTAAGTGAAATGAGCAGAACCAGGAGATCATTGTACATGGCAACAATAAGATTATATGATGATCCATTCTGAAGGACATGGCTCTCTTCAGCAATGAGATGATTTAGACCAGTTCCAATGATCTTGTGATGAAGAGAGCCATCTATACCCAGAAACAAACTGTGAGGACTGAGTGTGGATCACAACATAGCATTTCATTCTTTTTGTTGTTTGCATTTTATTTTTTCTCATTTTTTCCTGTTTGATTTGATTTTTCTTGTGCAACAAGATAATTGTATAAAGATACATGCATATGTTGGATTTAACATATTTCTACCATGTTGAACATATATTGAATTACTTATCATCTAGGGGAAAGGATGGGGGAAGGAAGGGAAAATTGGAACACAAGATTTTGCAAGGGTTAATGTTGAAAAATTATCCATGCATATGTTTAAAAAAAACTTTTAATTAAAAACAAACAAATAAATAAATGAAACGAAAGTAAAATGCTTATTAAAAAAAGATTCTGGATCTCCTTTTATAGTTGGTTGACTCTCTTTTCAGAATTTTCTTGAATTGTTTTGTTTATTTTCCCTTATTCTTTCACATTTGATTTTTAAAGATTTTTTTGAGTTCTTCTATGAATTCTTTTGGGACAAGTGACCATTTTACATTATTCCTTTGGGTAGGAGAGGCCTTTTTTTTTTTTTTTTTTTTTTGCTTCAGTATGAAGCCTTTAGTCCTGGGGTTTAGAAGATGGTGCCTTTGGCCTCAGGTGCTCCTTCAGTTTTCCCCTCTGACTTGGGACTTAAAACCAAGAACTCTGCCCTCCTGTAAGTACCTCACTGCTTCTGCACTCACTGGGTGTGTACTAGCTCCTTCTGGCCCACCCAGTCTCTATAAGCACATCTGAACCTTCAGCATAAGGATTCCTTATCAGCAGAGATTTCTCTATCTTCCCTCACTCCCTATATGATCTGGGAGGTGAAAAATTTCTGGGGCTGGAGCTAAAGCTACTTCCCAACTCAGATAATCCCAGGGTTTGTAAATTGCTGTTTCAACAGAACTGGCTCAGAGGTATTTATACTTTGAATGGGTCAAACCTCCTATCTTGATATCTTTCTTTAGATCTTCTCAGATTGTTCTAGGATGATACTCTTCTGCCCTAATTTTTTTTTTTAAACCACTCTGTGTGTGCTCTGAGGGACTATTTTGTTTTGTTTTGGGGTGAAATCTGAAGAGCTTGGAATTTTCTGTCCTAATCTGCCACTTTCCAGAATTCTCTTCACCAGCCCAGTTTCTTGATCTGTTTTTTCTCTTTCTTATTGATATGTGTGTTTAAAGATATAATATTTCCCCTAAATACTGTTTTGGCTTCATTTTATACATTTTAAAAAATTGTTTCATTGTTGTCATTATATTTAATGAAATTAGTAATTGTTTTCTATGATTTGTGCTTTGACCCACTCATACTTTAGGATTAGATTATACAATTTCCAATTAATTTTTAATCTATACTTATATATAAATACATAATATATTAAATATTAAATAAATCTATATTTATTTAATGTAATATTTGTTAAGTTTTCTGAAAAGGATCCATTTAATATTTCTGCTTTTCTATATTTGTATGTGAGGTTTTTATATCCTAATATGTGATCAATTTTTGTAAAGGTGCCACATATAGCTGAGAAAAAAATACTTCTTTCTATTCCCATTCCTATCCCAGTTTTCTTCAGAGGTCTGTCATATCTAACTTTTTAAAAATTCTATTCATCTCAACATCTCTATTATTAATTTTATGGTTAGATTTATTTAGTTCTGCAAGGAAAGTTTGAAGTCCCACGCTAATATGGTTTTACTGTTTATGTCTTTTAAAAACTCATCTAAGTTTTCCTTTGAGAATTTGAATGCCATGCCATTTGGTTTATATCTATTTAGTATTGGCATTACTTCATTGTCTATGGTCTATATGGCATATAATTTGAGCATGATATAATTCCCCTGATTATCTTTTAAAATTAGACCTATTTTTACTTTTACTTTGTCTGAGATCATGATTGCTATCCCTTTAAAAAAAAAATTCAGCAAAAAATAATAGATTCTGCTCCAGCCCCCTATTTTGACTTTGTGTGTGTCTCTCTTTTTAAACGTATTTCTTGTAACCTTCTTATTCTTGGATTCTAGTTTCTAATCCACTCTGCTTCTTGCTTCTGTTTTATGGGTAAATTTATCCCATTCCCATATCCCATTTCTGATTACTAATGAACATATCCCTCTATTCCATTTTCTTTTACTTATCCTTTTCTCTTTTCATTCTACCCTTCCTCAAAAGTCTGTTTTGCTTCTGACCACTGACTCCCCCAAATTGCCTTCCCTTATTTCAGTCCTACACCCTTTTCTTGTCTACTTCTCTTACTTTTCCATTGGGTATACTCTACTTAAAGTCTTTAAGTATTCTTTCCTCTTTAAACCACTTAAAATGAGAGTAAGAGTGGTGCCTGTCCCTTCCTTGTACACCTATTTTATATAAAATAATTTATCCCATTCTACCTCTCCTTTTCCATTTCTTCCCTTATGTCCCTCTTTCTTACCCATCCATTTTTTAAATATCATTCCAACATAATCTTCTCATATCTATCCTCTCTGTCAAAGTAGACTCCATCTAACTGCATTAATAATGATAAAGTTTTTAAGAGTTTCATTTAAGAGTTACTTCCAATTTTTCTTCTACCCCTCTTATTTGTTTTATTTTTATTTTTTTTTTGCTCTTTCTTTAGCTTTTCCAAGAATTTTTGTTGAGCTTGTGTCCACTCTGCATTTTTCTTTGAGGCTTTGCTTGTAGTTGTTTCCATGTTGTTCTGATTTTGCATCTTGTTCTTCGCTGTCACTAGCTGTCACCATAGCCTAATCCTTGACTTTGAATTTTTCATTAAAGTTGGATTCTGCTGAGGGTTGGGGGAAGGGAGAAGTAATTGTTTCAAGATTCAGGCTTTTTTGCCTTGATGCTTTCACAATTACTTCTGGGAGTTTTTAAATTTTTGGTGCTTCCAAGGTGGTGTGGTCTGGAGAAAGGTATGGTCACTTCTCTCCTGGTCTAGGATCTAGTTTTTAATCAGAAAGGGCTCTGTCTCCCTAGCATCTGTAAGCACTAACACTCCTTTCTATCTTGGAATTGGGATCATGGCCCCTGATCCCTTGTGACTGAAGGGACTTCTTTTCCCTCTGGAACTTGGCTGTAGTGCTGCTTCTATTCCATCTTGGCTCTCCCACCCTGATATGGTTTTAATGTTCCAACAGAAGAGATTGAAAAGAAGATACTGACAGATAGAAGAGAAATCAGGAGAGATTAATATCCTGAAAACCCATGAAGGAAAAGATGGCAATCAGCAACATCCAAGACTGCAGAGGGACCAAGCAGGATGAGCCCTGAGAAAAAATCCTTTGACTGGGCCATTAAGAGATTCTTGGTAATTTTAGAGAGAGCAATTTCAGTTAAATAAAGAAGCCAGATTGGCTTGGGCTGAGGTGGGATGCTGTGGATAAGCTCACTTATTTTGGCAGAATACTTCTCAGGGATATACATATTGATGACAAGATTGAAGTGCACATTGCCAGAACTTATTCAGTGTTTGGGAGGCTCAGAAGGAAAGTGTGGCAGAGAAGTATTAATCTAACAACCAGACTGAGGCTCTATAGAACTGTTGTGCTGAATTCATTGTTGTGTGCCCCATCTCCATGACTGGAAACTGAATGGCTTCTATTTGAATTGTCTTAGGAAGATGCTGAAATCACTTGGCAGGAAAAGGTACTACCAAACAGTTAATCTCCACTGCAGAGAATGCAACTTCATTGAGTTGCCCATGTTCTTTAAATGCCAAATATGTGTTTGCCTAAAAGACTATTTTACAGAGAACTCACACGGAGATTAGAAAAAGTGATATAAGTGCACTATCAAGGTCTCTCTGAAGAACTTTGGAATCACTTATGAAGCCCAGGAGACACAGGACGGCTCAGGATGGCGGGCCCACATCAAAGCAGGCTCCAAGAGTGAAGCAGAACTACAGTAGCTGAAGAGAAATGCAGGATGTGTAAATTTAGAACTGTTTCCACCTGCAATGTTTATTTGGACTCTCTGTGCCTGACCGGTAGTAGAGCCTTTGGCGCTTGCATGGTCTGATTAGTCATCGTTGGACATACTGTACAATGACCCCGACATCATGATGTCATTTGTCCTTTTAGAGAACAAAGGACAACAAGCAATCCACCAAGAGCCTACCAAGCCTTGTTTGGAGCCCTTTACTTTTGATCCCAATCCTGGGAGATAGCTGCTATCGTCCCCATTTTACAGAGCAGGCAGCAATTAAGTGAATTGTAAGCTTTACAATTTTTTTTTTTCCTCCAAAGCATTCATAATAAAATCATTAGGGACCAAGCCAGCAGACTCCATCAAAGACCATGATTAGTCATGTGGCAAGAGCATGATTCATTTCTAGTCCCTGTGCTTCCAAAGGGTCCTGGTAATGTCAAGAGAAATGAAGGAAGTCATAGGAGGTCCTCTGGCTATCCAAGATCAAATACAAAAGGTGCTGTTTCAAGTCCAAAGCCCTCCATAACCTCGCTTTCCTCCCACCTTTCCAGCCTTCTTGGAACTGTCCCTTTCTCTCCAGAGGCTGACCAGATCCTGGCTGTTCTCCAACAAGACACTCTAGCCTCCAGGCATTTTCCTTGACCTGGAGATTGCCTCTCAAGCCTCCAGATAACTTCATTTCCTCTGCCTGGAAGGCTCTCTCTCCACATTTCTGCTTCTTGACTTCTTCCAAATCCCTGCTAAAATCCCCCATTCTACAGGAAGCCCTCATTCTTCCTTTCTGGATGAGAACAATTTGCTCCAAAATGGCTGAAGCAAGTGCTGTGCTCAGTCAGACATCAAAGACACCAAGGTCGTCAGCTACATCCAGAGCTGTCGACCTGGGTCCTGACTTTTGTCCTATTGCTGGACTTCAGTGACTCTGCAGGAGACTGAGACCGACCACTGTGCAACTGCATCTCAATTAAATCCAATTCACCCACAAGCCAAGACAGCCATCAATTGTGATGTCATTGATCCTCTCCAAAAACAAAGGAAAAACAACAACACATGTCCAGTATATAGCTCCCTTTGTGTATAATTGTTTTCATGTTGCTTCCCCCATTAGATTGTAATCATTTTGAGGTCAGGAATTTTCTTTTGCACCCCTTTGTATTTATTCCAGTATTCGGAATATAACAGGTTCATAATGAATACCTATTGGCTGATTGACGGGCAAGGATGTCAGGCTGCAATCTGCATTGCTAGAGGGAAGAGTCACGGATGAAAAGGTTTAAGACTCTAAAGTATTAACGTTCTGTTCTTTCTGCTCGAGTTGTTAGTCAAATATTACTTCTAGTGGCTTTGCCTCTCATTATGCTGAGAGAAACTTTAGTTAAGAGAGGAAACTGAAATTTTGAGCAATAGTGAGCTAGAGATGATATTGGTGGGAAAGCAGGGGTGGTAGGTTGTTGGATTAGATGGGATGTAGAAAGTCCTGCCTTTGAAGTCACAAGGTCACTGTATAAGTAGAAGGATATAGACCCTAAATTCCCTTTGCACATGATGGGGATCAATTAAATGAATGAATAAAAAGGCAATTATTAAAGTCTTACTGTATGCCAAGTAAATGTGGCCAGGGGCTTCAGCCTCATCTGCTTCCTCTTGGAAAGTTGGAAAGGACGAACTTTTCCCCACCCTTCAAATAGTCCTTTTACCCTTGGGGACAAGTCCAGTTTAGTTCTTATCTGGGTGTGGTGCTTGATGAAAGTCTACCCAGGAAGACTGATATCTGGACACTTTCTGGGAATAAAGGGCTCAGATCCTAGACAGCTGGTATTAATCCCATTTTTTTGTTGTGTTTTTTCTATCATGTTTGGCTCTCCATGACACCATTTTGGGGATATTGGAGTAGTTTTACATTTCCTTCTCCATATGAAGAAACAAATAGGGTAAAGTAACTTGTCCAGGGTCACACAGCTAGAAAGTGTCTGAGTTGAGTTTTCCTTATTCCAGATGCTGTCCTCTGGAGCACCATTCAGCTATTCCATTTTGTAGAGAAGAAAAATGACTTTGCTCTAAAGCATTACTAGTGGCATATGCTTAATTAATGTTTATTGATTGAGTGATAGATTTCAAGCTGAAGGCATCTCACAGAGACACATAGAGGTTTAGGATCCAAGATTTAAGACTAGAAAACACTTATGGAGTCCACCTCACTTAAATCCAATTCACCTTCATATCATGGGATCACCTCTCTGAAATCATGGACTCCTTTGAGAACAAATGAGGAAATTGAACCCCAGAGAAATTAAATGAAATTAAATTACCTGCCCAAAGATGACTTCAGAGCAGGTGGTCATTGGTTTCATTGTGTTGTTCTGCCTTCTCAAAACCTGTAGGGAGCCACTTAGGAGACAGGTTATTGTTGAGGCAATTGAGGTTAAGTGACTTGCCCAGGGCTACACAGCTAGGAAGTAGTAAGTGTCTGAGGTCAGAGTTGAACTCAGGTCCTCCTGATGTCAGGGCTGATGATTTATCCACTGCTCCACCGAGCTGCCCTTGTTTTGTCTTTAAAAAAAAAATATTCCCAGAATTTAGTCGGGTCCCTCAGGTAGCAGTGTCAGTTACTAAGAGCATCCAGATATATTTGGAGTTACTGCCCCATTTTTCTTCTATTTTGTACATTCCAGACCCAGAATCCTGGATATTGTGGGTGCTTAGTAAAGGCACGCTGCATTGCTTCCAGTTGTTTCCACAGCATCGAGAAGCCAGAATGCACCTCTAATTTCAAATGCAGAGAAAACATACAGGGTCAGTCCCTTCCCAAGGAGAAATATGTGGTTTGGAACTGCCTCTGTCCTGGATTCTTTCTCCTTCCACTCCACTACAAGGAGCTTCTCCTGGGTATGGGACCTTGCTGCTTCTGGAGGCTCTCAACTACTGGGCCTAGGACATTCACATGTCACCCTTTGGACAGTCTTCGGAGGAGGAACTGGAAGGATGACCAGAGCTAGGGGGAATCTTAGATGTTATTGGGTTCTTTCACATATGAGGACACTGAGTTACCTAGAGTCATGGGGTTTTGAGAACGTCTCATTGATTTGGAATTGGAGAGGACCTTGGAAGTCACTAAGTCTAGTCCCCTCATTTTTATTTTTATTTTTACTGATAAGGAAACTGAGATCCAACAAGGTTCTATAAAGCATTTTTCTAATCTCTGTTAAGCAGTGAAGTGGCTTCATATTAGGAAATCTGGTCCATGTCCTGACCTTTCCTATTGTCTGTGTGACCTTGGGCAAGCTTCATTTGGGGTTAGGTTTAATGATCCTGTCTCAGTGAATAAAACTATAAATATATTATAGAGAAGAGGCAGTTTGCCTTGATAGAGGAAGGCCGGTGGGCAGTCACTCAGCATTTAGGACATACTTAATATGCATTTGGCACTGCACTCAAAGATAGGGAATGCAAAAAAAGCCAAAGCCCAGGCCCTGCTTCCAGCAAGGTCATATCAAGGGCCTTTCCAGGAGCTCCTACACTGCTGAAAGGAAAAAAACATAATTTTCCAGATCATAACATGGCCTATCACATATAATACACTACGTATATATCATATCATGTTATACAGATCACATAATTGCATACCTACAATACAATATATCCTATCTAATTAATATATTATATTAGATACAATATCATGATATAATATTATACTAGATACATTATAATATTGTGCTGTATGATATGTGATATGGTATAGGATAGCCTATATAATATATGATAGGATAGTCTGGCATATCATTTATAATATATTATGAGAGAATATATTAGAATAATATTACATTATAATATATTGCATTAGACATATTTAGATATGATATTAGACATAATGTCATGTCAGATGTCAATATATTACACAAGATGTGTAATTAGATGTCAATATATTACATGAGGTGTAAAATGTATATTAGATAAAGCAAATATATTATTAGATATAACATAATATTGTAATAGACGGTATATCATATATGATATATTAGAATATTATATTATGATATATTGCATTAGACATATTAAATATGATATTATTATGATATTAGATATAATGTCATACCAGATGTCATATTACATGAGGTATATAATGCATAATATAGATAAAACAAATCTATTATTAGAAATAAAATAATATAACATGTACAATATATCATATGTTATATTAGAATATTATATCATGATATATTACATTAGACATATTAGATATGATATTATATTAGACATGTCACATTCCATGAGATGTATAATGCAGAACATGATAATATATTAGATATAGCATGATTTTATAATAGATGGTATAACATGTATGATATATTACGATAAGTTATATTAAAATAGTATATTATAATATATTGTATTGGGCATATTAGATATATTATTATGACATTAACACTATATGATATTAGATATTAATATATTACATTCAATGAATAATATGCTAATATATTACATATAACATGCCATTATAATAATGATACCATAGAACATTTTATATATAATACACCACACAACATATGTTATATAGTATATTATATTCTAAATAGCATTTTATTCTATTCTACTTATGAATATGAACGACTTGACGCTTCCAGTTCCCAGACTAGTGCCATGAGCCCCTGTCCAGACGAGTGCTTCCGCTACTCCGCTATATATAGGAGACCTCGTGCATACCTAACTACTCTCTGCATCTCCCAGGGTTCGGATGCCTATCCCTGCAACTTTCCAAATCAATTTCCCTCCTCCCCTCCCCCACTCCTCTAATGGTGTCATCCCATCATTAGTTTATGAATTGTTTGCCAGCAAGAAATGTTTTTGCTTTTGTATTCTCACCCTGGGCTGTTGGCATGATGTTTGGCGTATAGTGAACACTTAATGAGCACTTTTAAAATTGACTACGTCATACTATCATATAATAAGTTGTGTATTATATTGGTTATTCACTCATTTCAGTTCTTTCCAGCTCTTTGTGACCCCGGTGGGGTTTTCTTGGCAGACAGTGGAATAATTTGTCATTTTCTTCTCCTGCTCATTTTACAGGTGAGGAAACTGAGGCAAACGGGGGTCACACAGCTATGCAGGGTCTGAGATTGCGTCTGAAGTCAGCTAGTTCCGATTCTAGGCCCATCGCTCCACCCCCTGTGCTATCCCTCTGTTCATCCAGCTACATAATATTTATATATAACTTATAATATAATAAATATATATTATATATAATTTTAAATATTTACATTATTTAAAATAGTTCTTATTTATACACATATATGTGAACAATATGTACATATTTATATAGTATAATTACACAAACACGTGTGTATAGGCCTATGTATGTATAGACACATAAATAAAATAAATAAGCACACAAATACATGAAAATAAATAAGCAAACAATGTATACACACAATACAAATATATACACAAATAAATAAAAATATGTAATATACAAATACACACATATAAATATATAATACAATATAAATATATAGAAATAAATATATACATATAAAATATACACATGCATATATAAATACATAATGCATGTATACGGACATATGTATATAAATGAATTCTACATTCCCCTCTCCTCCTAAGGCACCGGAGTGCAGCCCGGCCTTTGTGTTCCGGGGCCCTGCTAGGCCCGCCCCACCCCCGTGGGACCCTCCGTCTCTGTTGGGGGCAGGGGATGAGTTGACAGATGAGGCAGAAGAAATGACTGTCGGAAGTGATGCTCAGTTGGGCCACTGGGGGGCGCTCAAGGCACGCCGCTTGCTCCAGTCGCTTTCTCCTCGCCGTGGGCCGCGCGCCTGGCCGGCGTCCGAAGGGGAGTTTAAGAGATGGTCTGACCCAGCTCATTCATCTTTCACGTGAAGGAAGTGCGCCCGAGGGGCCGAGCGGCCTCCCCAGGCCCACGCGGCCAGTCCGGGGGTTCGCAGCCTCCTCCAGGGCAGGCCCGGCCTTTCCTGAGTGCCCCTCGGGGTGCGCGCGGCGTCGCCCACGGGCCACGTCCCGCCCCTCCTTCCTGCCAAGCACGGAGAGCCCTCACCGGCACGTGGCGCCCCTGGGGCCGTCCAGATCCGTTATTCTCTTTATTCCACCTTCCACGCCGGTCGCAGGCCTCCTAGACCCCATGCGCCCTTTTAGTCAGCCGGTCACCGACGTCCTGGCAGCAGAGTCTCCAGGCCCGGAGCCGCAGCTCTCCTCGCTCGGGAGGATGGCCCCAGCTGCCTCTCCCATCCCCCACCTTCCACAGCGTCACTGAGTCAGCCCTGTGCCCGCCGTGGGGTTTTCTCGGCGCCGCAGGGGCGGCCGGTCTAGCGCAGTTTGCACTTGGGGAATCTGAGGTCCGCAGGGGAAGTGATCTGCTTGCAGTGGTCCTCAGACTTTTTAAATAGGGGGCCAGCTCCCACTCTGTCTCCGCCCCTCAGCCCATTTGCCATAACCCGGCGGGCCCGGGCCGTAGTTTGAGAACCCCTGGAGTCACCAGGATTCGAACTCAGGACTAGCGTCTTCCCGATGCGGGCCTGGTCCTCTGAGCGCTACAGCGCCCTTAGCTGCCCCTGTTCTACCCGCTGCTTCCTGAATGCGTGCACGCCACTCTCCCGCCGCCGAACCTTTGCTCATGTCGCTCCCTCTGCCTGGAATGCCTTCCTTTCCCCAGCTACTTTATTTTCGTTACCCATCATTAATTTCTTAGAATTTCCAAAACATTTTATTTAAAGTTTTGCGTTCCACATTTTATTCCTCCCCTTCCAGAGACAGTGAGCAATCAGATGTAGGTTATCCAAGCGCAATTACGGAAGACATTTCTGTGGTGGTCGTTTTGTACGAGAAGACCAGAATAAGAGAAAAACATGAAAAAAGATAAAAAGTATGTTCCAGAATGTTTTCAAACACTATCAGTTCTTTCTGAAGGCGGATGGTCTACTTCGTCACTAGTCCTTTGGGACTAAGTCATTCCCAGACTTCCCGGAACAATTGCTGTTTGTGTGCACAGCATTCTCCTGGTTCTGTTCACTTTTTATCAGCTCATGTCAGTCTTTCCAGGCTTTTCCGAAATCATCATTTCTTATAGCACGACCATATTTCATTACATTCATATACCATGATATAGCCAACCCCCGTAATGGGCACCCCTTAATTTCCATCCCAAAGAGCAGCTATAAATATTTTCGTACAAATAGTTCTTTCCCTTTTTTATGTCTTTTTTTTTTTTTTTTATCCATCCCTATACTTTCTCTGGGAAGCCTTCCCTGGTGTCCTTGTTTAATAATGACCATCCCTTTCAGTCATCAGTTTTAGAACTGGAAGAGCCTCAGGGTTACCTGTTCCAGGTGAGTGACCAGGGGAAGCTCACTGTGTAAGTGAAATTAAGCGGCTTGTCCAAGGTCACACAGGTGACGAGTGGCAGATTGGGGATTCTGATTCCGGAGGAAGCAATGATACCTTGCAGACGATGTTGCAGAAAGATGGCATTAGTTTGCGCCAGATGCCGACTAGCTGTGTGATCCTGGGCAAAGAATTTACTTAGTTTCCTCATTTGCAAAATGAGAAATTTGGACCCAGTTGGGCTCCGTGCATTGTGACTACTAACTCTTCTCTTCATAATTAAACCATGAAGAAATCTGTCATATGTTTTGCTAAAAACTTAGGTAAGCTCCGTCCATAACCTTTCCCTAATTAGGGAACGATTCCCTAATTGTTGTTCAGTTATGTGTGACTCTTCATGACTCCATTTGGCATTTTCTTGGCAAAGATACTGGAGTGGTTTGCTATATTTTTTCTCCAGTTCATTTTATAGACAGGGAAACTGAGGCAAATGGGAAGGTCAGGAGGTATCTGAAACTGGATTTGAATTCAGATCTTCGCACCTCCAGGGCCAGTGCACCACTTAGCTGCCATGACAAAGTTTGCAAGGAACTCTCCTTCCCTTAATTCATTTGGTCCCTGGGAGGACATTATTTATCTCCACTGTTCCTCCCGGAGGCTCAGGATATGCTCATGGTAGCCAATGCCAGAGATCCTTGGAACTTTGAACAGGAGTCCTGTCCTCAGGGGCTTGGGACATAGCAGCGGGTTGGGGTTCCCTTCCCTTCTGCCTGCACCCTGGGCCTCTGGTCTGAGGGTTGGGAACCCAAGGCTCCCTGCCTCTGTGGCAGAAGCGTTTTTCCTTCTGGCCGGGCTTGGCTGACAGAGCCCTGCAGTTTCTCTGCAACCACCATGAATCAGGATGTGTCTCCTTTGCAATCTGTCTGGCTGTCACCAGTTAACAGGGTGATGGAGGCGAGTGCCGGGCCAGGGACATCCATCAGTCTGGGCCCTTTGGGAAGGTGACAAAAAAGGGCACCTCGGAGCAAGGCCATTTGTCAGGCTCCAAACACCAGAGGCTGAGGGCGGGGGCGGAAATGAGGAGGGGAGACAGAGACTCTGGCAATGACTGAGTGTCTGTGCAATGGGGGTCTGCCTGTCTGGTGGCTCTGACGCTGGGAGCTTGCCTGGCTGGGTTTGTACCGCTGTCTGCTCACGTCTGGGGGTCTACGTGCCTCTGGGTACGTTGGAGTGGGCGTTCCTATTTGGACACGGCTTTTAGGTAGTACCTGTATGTATTGGAGAGTCAGCTAGACGGGATGGAAGCTGGCCTCCAAGCCGGCCTTTCAAGGACTCCTACAAGCTGGTGCTGAACAATGCCTACCGGCACTGATAGAGGCACTTCCCTCACCAGGGAGTTCATGATGCTGCTGAAATCCTGGGCATTAAGTCCCCATTTTCTTGGAGTCTTTCAATCAGCAAGCATTTTTATTATCCAATTAAATTTTATTTTTCTATTCTCTCTCTTTACCCACCCAGAGGAGAAAACAAGGAAAAATGAAACCCCAGTTCAAACATGTATAGATAATAATAATTATTGCTATGATTAGTATTAGCATTTATGCAGCACATTGCAGTTTTGAAAACATCATTTGTTCTCACAACAATCCTGAAGGATAAATCCTTATCACCCCCATTTTATAGATGAAGAAACCAAGGAATCAGAAGCAAAATGTTGTCTAGGGTCACACAACTAATAAGTGTCAGGATCAGGATTTGAACTCAGGCTTTTCTGACTCCAGATTGAGCTGTGCCATTGGCCACTTCCAGAAAAATATATCTCAACCTGTTCTCCCAGTCCATACAGAGACAGGGCCCATCTTGAGTCCTCTGGAATTGCAGTAGATCCTCGTGTTAACCAGAGTTCTTGATGAAACACCCACTATGTGCTTTGTACACTAACCATACAAAGACAAAAGCAACCGTCCCTGTCCTCAAGGTGCTCACATCCTGTGTGAGAATGGAACCACAATCACATGTGCAAATGAATATAAAATATATACAAAGTAAAGGCAAGGTAATCTGGGAAGCATTTATTAAGCACCTATTATACAAATGACATTGTAGGAGGCACTAAAGATACAAAAATGAAACATGGTTCCTGCCCTCAAGATGCTTACACTTTATAGGGGAGCCATCATGTTCCCATATGCATTTTAAGCCGTGGCCCTCCTATTGTGTGATCTTGGGGAAGCCATTGAATTTCTCTGAAGGCTCATCACTATAAAAAAGGATCATCTCAAAGGTCTTTAATGCTTTGATTCATTTCTAAACACCGAATGACTTATTTTAGTGTTCACTTTTCTGTAGTAAGGATGGGGCAGGGAGAAGGGAAAAGAGATCATGGTTTTAGAGCTGGTACGGATGAGGAAACTGAGGTCCAGAGTGGTTCAGGGATTTCTGTGAGGTCACATAGATAGTGTCAGAGACAGAGTTTGGAGCTGGGTTCAACCAGTGCCTTTTCTACAATAATCAATCAATATTTATTAAGAACCTACTATGTGCTAAGTGTTGGGGATTCAAAAAGAGACAAAAGCAGTCCCTGCCTTCAAGGCGCTTCTAATCTGATTGTATTAAGCTGCCTCCCATCCCCATCACTTCCTAAAGCATTAGCAGCTGGCTGGAATCAGGCTGGAGTAAGTGCCTTGCCATGATGCCATTTGCCAAAGAGGGCCAAGCCAACTCACCTGTAAGTCCAGGAGGGGGTGAGAGGAGTCCATGGCGTTTGGCCCAGTGGACAGAATATTGCATTTGGAATAGGAGGACCCTGAATTCGAATCCTGTCTCAGATACTAGCTAGAGCACTGGCCAAGGTCAGGCTGAATTATTATTATTAATTAGGGAGATTATTATTAGGGAGACTCTATTAGGAAGAAGAATAAATGACCTGCTTTTAATTTCACCTGGGCCAGGGCCCTGGGCAGATAGATCAGGGAGAAATGTCCTGGGAAGGCTAAGCCCCTGCAGTGTGGGGCACGGCCACCAGGAGGCGCTGTAGCTCTGTGCCAGCCTGATCCCCACTGCCCATCTCTGCAGCACCCAGCCTGGCCTCCCTGCTCCCTCTCAGAACTGGATTGTTTTACTTTATGGAAATTTCTTTTGTTTTTTTAATTATCTTTTTATAATTAAAGCTTTTTATTTTCAAAACCTAGGCATGGAAAATTCTTCAACATTAACCCTCGCAAAACCTTGTGTTCCAATTTTCCTTCCCCTTCCCCCATGCCTTCCGCTGGATGGCAAGAAGTCCAACATATGTGAAACATGGTAGAAATCTATGCTCAATGCACTATACGCATACATATTTATACAATGACCAGAACTGGATTTTTGCTCCCAAGGGCAGGAAAGGGGAAGTGGGAGCCAGGGATGGAAAGTACCCTGGGGTTTGAAACCTTCTCTTAGGGAGGAGTCAGACACTTCCTCTTTTTGAACTTTGCCCTACTTTGCCAACATGAGGTGTCCAGGAAGGACTCGCCTTGGAAGGTGGGAGGATGAGGATGTGGAAACATGGCCTTAAAGTCCACCCCCTCTCCCCACTTTTATAGGGGAAGAAACTGAGTCCCAGAAAGTCACACAAAAGCTGAAAACAGCAGAGATGGAATTCGAAGCGGCGTTCTCAGAATCCAAATGACCAACATAAGGAGGTATCCAAAGGTCTCTTCCCCTCCCAACCCTTTGCTGGTCTCCAGCAACCTCTGCATTCAGTCACACTATCTCATGCGGGATTGTGACTCACAGTTTAAGAAGCTTTGATGGCCTAAATCAGAAATCAATTAATCAGCATTTATTAAGTACCTACTATGTGCCACAGGATACAAAAGAGGTAAAAGACAGTCCCTGTCCTCAGGGAGCTTACAATCTAATAGGGAAGACAATGAGCAAACAAAAATATACAAAGCAAGCCATGTATAAGATAAACAGGAAATCAATCAATGGACATTTATTAAGTGCCTACTATGTGCCACAGCACAGGAAATACAGAAGAGGTAAAAGACAGTCCCTGTCCTCAGGGAGCTTACAATCTAATGCAGGGGACTAGTGACCCGGATATGCTTGTAATATGGTCCAGAGCCTATTCATCACCCTTTTCCCATTAGTGGTTCATAGCTAATAAGTTTGAGAAATTGGATTTTTCCTATTTCCTATTCCAAAGGGGTCCTCAGCCCTATAACTCCCCTTCTGGGCTCTCTCGCCATTCTGGACAACTGGATTGGGGTGAGCCTGGTTCCCCTCCAGGCCCTGGTCCGCCTGCCCAGGATTCATGTAGACCACCTCTTCCTCCTGGTTTGATCCCAGCAAGCTTCCATATGGTGATGGTGCTTCTTCCATTTAGTGCCAGAAGGCCTGGGTTTGAACCCCAATTTTGTCGTTTGTTGTGTGACTATGGGCAAGTTGCTCACTAGCTGGGGGACCTCTGAGCACTGGCTTCTTCATCTCTAAGAGGATCCCCACAGAGCCTTCCAAAACTAGATTGATGATTCTGGGCAGTGTGACAAGTGGGATGAGAAGAGGAGGTGTTGGGTCCCCCAAAGAGGAAGGAAGTCTGGAACTGAGGAGTGTCTATGGACCAGAGCCATGATTTCATTGTAAAGATTTCATCTTAACAAATATATCCTGTCTTGATCTAAATCTCAGATGGGTTTTCCCTTCTCTTCAAATCCTCTGGCTATTGATTCTCTCATTCATTCTGTAATGAATATAAATTTCCTGTGATTTCATTAGTACAGGGAACTCCCATGTGAGAATAGACCTTCCTCCAAAGCTAGTTGACACCTTTCCTGCAATTTATAGTCTCTGAAGGCTGCTTTTGTTCAGGGTCACCCAAACCCTGCTGGCTGTCTATCCACTCGAGGCTGCCTCTCAAAATCAAAGCCAGAGTAATAACGTCTGCTTGAGAATGCTTGTTGATTGATTGAATGCTCCCCCTATAATCACCCAGCCCAAAGCCTTCAGCACCCAGCTCTCCTCTCCTGGCTTTTCTGAGAGAATCAAGGCTCTTTTTCCATGTCTTTGTTTTGGGTTCTTTCAGCCTTCTCCTCCAATTCACAGCTTCCTAGAACCAAGCCTGTTTTGCATTTGACATCCTGGTCTTGATCCCTCTGACTTATTTTTGTGGTGGAGACTTGCCAGGATTTCTGATTTAGCCAGGGTAAACCACAACCCCCTTTCTCCCCACATTCCCTAATTAAGCAGCTTTCAAGAGGTGGCATTGATAAACCAGAGGAGAATGTCTTGATGTGTTAGGGGGTGGGGATAAAGGGCCTATAAATCGCATGGAAAAAGCATCCCTGGAAGGGACTGGGGTTAGCATGGAGAAGAAAAGGTTTAGGAGGGATAGTTAACTAGATGTCTTTAAGTATTTGTGGAAGAGGGATTGGGTTTTTTCTGCTTGGCCCCTGAGGGACGAACAGGAATTATGGGTGGAAGGTTAAGAGGGAAACTCCCCCAGATCTTCCTGACAATGATAATTGTCCCTAAGTGGACTGGGCTCTCCTGAGAGCTGGGTAATAGTTTTTCCATTAAGGGAGTTCCTTATACAAAAGTTGGACCGTTACTTGGGATATTTTAATTCTGTTTCGAATCCTGTTTGGCCCAAATACCTCCCCAAGGCCCTTCCTTCTAACTTTGATATTCTGGGATTTCCTATGTTCCCCTAGCCCCAGGCAGTCATCTGGAGGCAATATTGAGCAGTATTTACTGCTGTGCCAGGATCTGAAATCAGAGTTCCAGATTTCCATAATAAGTCTTGATCATAATCAGAGAGTCTGAAGAGGGAAATGGAGGCTCTTTGGGTTTTACTGGTGCCACAGGGAGCAGCTAATTAGATAATATGGAGTCAGAGGAGCCAGGTTCCAATCCTCCTTTTCTGTTTCCTATCTGTGGGATTCTCATCTATGAAATGTGAAATGTGAAAATCCTTTCCATGACTAGCTCTCAGGTGCTAGAAGTCTATGATTCTATCAATAAGCCAAAGAAGCTCCTAATAAAAACAAATTTCAATTCTCTAAGAAGGAAGAAGGCAAGCATTCATTAAGCACCTACTATATGCCTGACAGTAACCTAGGCACTTGACAAATGTTATCTCACAACAGCCATTAGAGGTGGGTTCCATTGTTATTCATTTAGAGGCTGAGACAAATAGAAGTTAAATGTCTAGTCCAGGATGTTGGGAAGCCACATTTGAACTTAGGGTTTCCTGACTCCAGAGATAGTATATTCTCCACTGTATCGCTTAGGTGTACTGAATCAAAGTTGCCCATAAATATAACTATAATTAGCATGGGATGACCAGTGCTTCCCTCCATATTCTGGTACACTTTCCCTCCAAGGCAGAGGAACTTGTCTCATAGTCCTCCCTGGGTTGAAAAGCAGTGTGATAACTGGAAAAAGCATTGTTTCTGAAATCAGGGGAATGAGTTTGAATCCTGTTTTTGACATTACTAGCTGTGTATCCTTTCATGAGTCACTTATTCTCTCTGGACCTCAGTTTCCTCAGCTGCAAAACGTGGGAGGGTTTGGACTGCATGGCTTCTGAGATTCTTATAAACCCACAGTCCCATCATAATAACTTTCCTGGGCAACTGGTCTCCTACAGGGTAGGAAATTGCACTCCTGGAGGCACAAATCTTCTATCCACTCATTTGGGAGTCAGATTGTCATCTTCTCCTTCATCATCATCATCATCATCATCATCATCATCATCATCACATGCACCCCCTGGGAAAAAATGAATTTTTCCTAGGGTCAAAATTTCCCATCAAAACTCTACTCAGTTTCTGTTATAAAATGAGAAACTAGTTCTCTTGGGGAAAAATAACCCCCAATATTTTGAACAGAAAATTTGGAGCAAAGAAGGAGTTAAAATTGTAATAGAAAATGATTTATGGAGAAACTTCAGGATTTGGAAAAACTTTCCCCATTCTTAGTCCTCCCTTCTATTGTTGTAATCTTCCTAGACTGGAAGAATTTCTCCCCTGCTGAGGATAGCTCATTTCTTAATCCCAGGCTTTTTTCTCCCAGAAGACCCCTGAGGTATTCCAGGGAACTCAAGGGTCCTCTTATCTTATCTTACTCATTGACCTCAACAAACTCACAGGATCACAGATCCAGAGCTGGAAAGAGCCTCAGAGACCATCTAGCCTCTAGAAAATGCCCAAAGCAGCTTTTCAGACCAATACCATTTTCATGTTTTCTTATTCCAACATTTTCTGAGAGTGGGGCTAACAGATATCGGAAAGTAAGATTTTGCAATAGTTTCTCATGTTAGTGAGTTAGTGGGATCTTTGAGGAAAGAGCCTGTGTTCCAGGGAGAACATAGTTCTAGACCTGACTTTGCCACAGTGAGTGACCTTGGGCAAAACACTTTTAACTTTTCTGAGACTCAGTTTTCACATCTGCAAAGTGAGAGTAATAGCACCTACCTTACAGGATTCTGAGGTTCAATTGAAATAACATTTAAAGTACTTAGCAACCCTTAAAATGATATATAAATATCACCCATTATTGTTCACAGACTTGTAATCTTGACTTTAAAATGAAGGATTTACATAGAAGTCAGATTGGAGTATTTTTTTTTTTACTTGGCACATTATTTGGAGGGGTTCTGTGCTGCTGAAGTGATTATCAGATGGGTAGTGAACCCAAAAGGCAGCTGCAGGTGAAGGCAAGGAGGAATAAAATCAGCATTTATTAAGTATCTATTATGTGTCAGACAGACACTGTGTTAAGCACTTTTTATAAATATTGTTTCATTTGATCCTCACACTATCCCTGTGATGCAGATGCCATCATTATTATCATTTTACAGTTGAGGAAACTGAGACAGAGATTAGAAACTAACTGAGGATCATATAGCTAGTAAGTCTCTGAAGCTGTAATTGAAATCAAGTCTTCCTGACTCTAGGTCCAGAGTTCAGGCCACTGAGATAAGCTACCTCCTACCAGATGATGTTTTTAAAAAAAAACTCCCAGAGGTTCATAGGTAGTTTTACTTTGGGTAAAAGGCATGGTAGGGGAGAGTTTAAGGAACTCTCTCCACCCTTTCAGGATGCTGGTTGATTTCTTGAGATTTTTCCTTTCTTAGGAGGTTGCCATTGACGTTCATTTCAACTGTCTCTGCTGTGGATGGATTCTAAACTCATAAATTTAAAGCTATAAGGGACCTTGGAGGTAATTTTCTTCACTTCTAATCCCCTCATTTTACATAGGAGGAAACAGAGACCAAGAGAAGTTAAGTTACAAGACCAAAGTAACACAAGGAGTGATCAGTAAAACCAGGATTTGAATCCAGATCCAAATCAAGTGCTCTATCTACTGCACCATACACATTTGATTTTTGAATTAGATTTGTCCTTGAGTCCTATATAAGCTTAGGGCTGCCTCTATTTTTGCTAAAGGAAGTGGAAGCCATGAGCATGTGCTTTTTGACTTTAGTGCTTTTTGTTAAGGATATCTAATGCTGTTCTAGGTGCTTCAGTGTAGAGTTAGGAAGCAGAACCAGTCTTCCAGGCATTTCCAAAACAGTAGAGCACAAAATCCAAGTGCTAGAAGGCACTCTGGGTACCATATTGGTCTGTGGTCTTCAGACCTCTTGTCAGTAAAACATTTTTTGAATATACATTCTTCATATGTGCATATTTGCTTCTACTATTGAAATAATAATCATCTAAATTACAAAGTTTATACAAAAATAGAAATTAAAGCATGCCAAGCAAAAATTGAATAACATTTTATTCAGTTGGGAACCACTAGGGTTTACTGAGGAGGGGAATGGCTTGAACTTTAGGAAAATCATTTTGGCAGCAATGTAAAAGAGAGATTGGAGAGGGAATAGACCTAAGGCAGGGCCATCAATTAGGAGGTCGTTGGCAGTTTTAGGCAAGAATTGATGAGGCCCTAAACTAGACTGGCATCTGTGTGAATGGAGGGAAGAGGATGTATAAGAGAGAAGTTCAGCAACAGATTGGATATGGGGGGAGTGAGGAGAGTGAGGAATGAAGGGGGACTTCAAGGCTTAGAAAGATGGCAATAGCCTCAACATTAATAGAAAAATTCAGAAGAGGGATGCAATCCCTAGTGTCTAACAGAAACTTGTATACAGTAAGAGTTTAATAAATGTTTATTGTTGTGATTTGTTACCTGTGTGACATTGGACATGTTATTTAATCTCTATGGGTCTATGTAAAACGAGGGATCACTCAGAGCCTTTTCAATTCAACATCTATGATCCTATGAACAGATATTATTATTAATATAAGTATTACTATTCCCATTTTCCAGATGAGGAAACTAGATCCAAAATTATAAAGTCACTTGCCCTTAGTCACATAGTTATCAATAATGAAGCTGAGACTGGAGCACAGGCCTCCTGACTCCTATTCCAAACCTCATTCCTTTGTGTGCATGGGAATTCTAAGCCCCAATCTATCACCCATTTTACCCTATAACTTTACACAAGATCACTTTCCCCCTCTTGACCTCAATATCCAAATCCATTCCCTTGTGCCATCTTTGTTCTAAACTCCAGTCTGTCACTCATTTTATTCTATAACCTCATGCAAGGTCACTTTCTCTCTCTCGACCTCAGTATCCAAATTCACTCCTTTGTGCCATTTTTGTTTTAAGCTCCAGTCCATCATCCATTTTACCTTTCACGTGGTCACTTTTCCTCTTGACCTCAGTGTCCAAAGGGTAAAGCTGGGCCAGATGACCTCTCCTCCAAAGCTAAGATTCTCACTCCTCGTGGTTCCTGAGAGAGATTTCACAACTCAGAGAAACCAGGGTCATGGGTCTCCTCAGACACACTGAGCAGCATTTGAAGACCTACCCTGAATCTGGACGGAGGCTCTGCTGTGGTTGGTTTATAAGGAGTGACTGGACACCCTGGAAGCCTCCCCACTCACAGTGGGTGGCAGGGCAGGGAAGACTCCACCTAGAAGGGCTATAGATGAGAAGTACCGTGGGGAGCTGGGGGAGGGGGGCTCTGGAAAAAGTCAGTGTTCAGAGGCGCCTCTGTCCAAGGCGATGATGTATTGTGGAAGTCGGGGCCAGAAGCCTCCCTAGCTCCCCTCTATCTGCTCCTGACATCTTGGGTCCCACCCAGCCAGGTCAGAAGGCAGCCCTGCTCCGGTTCCAGGTTCTGCTGGGCTGAGAGTGGGAATAGGAGACAAGAGTGTGTCAATGTGTGTGTGTGACCAACCAACTCCCTTCTGTTTGTGGAAGTGCTAATCACAGCTTTTTCACAGCGCTAATTTAGACATTAAATACCTTTGCCTTTGGAGGTTCCTTCCTCCAGGATTCAGCATTAGTCAGAGGTCTTTGGCTGGTGTGAGGATTAGGCAGAATTTGACCTTAAACTTCTCTATGTGTCATTCTCTACTCTACATCCTTCCTTACAAAAATAGAGAACCCTGCTTCTGCTTGTGGTCTGAACCACTTAACCTAGACTTTCTCTGACTGCTGTCTCATACTATTTCCTTCTCTCTCTTCCCTCCATGAAAATAGCATACTTTTATACATAGTCATTTTATTTATGTATAAAGATCAGCAACTCCCTACTTCAATGTGCTGGCCTGGGTAACAGGAATGCTGTGAGATAGGTACTATCATTATCCCATTTTACAGATGAATAAACTGAGGCGGTGATATTAGGTGACTTGCCCAGAGTCATACAACATGTCTCTATTGAGCCAGAAAATATAAAAATTGTCCTAAGGGCCAGCCTCCTGTGATAATTGCATATTATCTCATTTGAACCTCTCAACAATCTTAAAATAATGGATATGGTTATTTTACAAATATAAATGTATTTATTTATTTTTTATACACATTGCTTTATGAAACATGTTGGGAGGGAAAAATCAGAACAAAAAGGGAAAAACCATGGGAGAGAAAAAACACAGAGAAAAGAAGTGAACATAGCATGTGTTGATTTATATTCAGTCTCCATGGTTCTTTTTCTGGATGCAGATGGCATTTTCTATCTAAGTCACTGAACCACTGAGAAGAACCAAGTCTGTCATAGCTGATCATCGTACATTCTTGCTGTTATTGTGTACAATGTATTTCTGGTTCTGCTTGTTTGGCTCAGCATCAGTTCATGTAAATCTTTCCAGACCTTACAATTAGCTTGTACATCACTTTTTATAGAATAATAATATCCATTACTTCATTTACCACAGTTTATTCAGCCATTCCCCAATTGATGAGCATCTACCCATTTTCCATTTCTTTGTTAGAAGAATCTTTACTTTACAAAGGGGGAAGCTGAATCTCAAAGAGGGACTTTCAGGTGCTTATCCAGACACAGTTAGTGAGTGTTAGGATTTGGGTGAATCTGGATCTTTTTTGAGAGCAGGTCCAGCCCATCCTCTCATATTGTCACGTTACTTTTCATAATTCTACACTTTCATGGGTGAGGGGTGATGGCTGAGCAAGAACTCAGAATTGCTCTAACTCAAAAATTCTACTTAGTATTGATGTGTAGAATTGGACTTAGTAACTTAGGGGTCCAAAGTCAATTCCACAACACTTATCCTGGGTAAACAACATGAACATTTCCCTTGAATCAACTTTTTAAGACAAATTCACTCAGTGCAGCTCAATGGGAAGCATGAAGGAGACAGGGATGTATGATGTCTAGAGTACTGGACTGGGAGTCAGAATCACCTGTTCACACCTATTCCCAATACCCACCTCTGAAATTTGCTAGTTCTAGCACGATGGGCAGAAAAGGCAACATCAACAACCACACAGACATTTGCAATAAGTTTAAACATTAGAAAGGGACTTTGCATGTATTATTCCATTTAATCTGAATAATCCTTTTAGAAAAGAGATGGCTTAATGTAGTCAAAGCTGTCTGAGTATTTTCATATTCTACCTCTGACTCATACTAGCTAGGTGACCCTGGGCACACATCCCTTAAATTCTCAGGCAGATCTCTAAGACTGTAAGTCTCAGAGAACGTGCTAATATGCATTGGAAGGGAGAATTTCCTCACTTGGGGTTTGCTAGACCAATGAAGTCATGGGTCTGGATTAAAAAACCCACACCAAAAAAAATCCCCAGCCAAATGAACAAACAGCTCAGTCCTGTGAGGTGGGCACCTTGGACAAGTCATAAAATTTGACTGGTTCTAGATGTCTCAGTCTTAGGAAAAATACTGTGCAGGCCCCCGGAGGGTAACCATTCATTTTTAGAGTCAGAATGCCCTTCTAACGAGACAACAGTGCTTTTCTTCCCTAGGCTATCAATTTTTTCAAAGGGTAAAAATAGTTTTAAAAAATTGAATTAATCGATACATTTTTAGCTTAACAAAACAGACATTTGCTAATAAATGTTCCTAAAATCTCCCCGAATAAAGCAGTTTATAGAAAGGGTTTTAAATCTTTTGTTGTTTATCATGGATCTCTTTGGCAGTCTGGGTTGCTTCTCAGAATAATGTTTTTAATTAATGGAAGGAAGTATTAAATTTCTGCTAGAGGTCAGTGAAAATAAAGATGCAATTTTTACCACACCCAAGTTACTGACCCCTTAAAAATCTATCTATAAATGCCTTGTTGGGGAGGGATAGGCTTTGGACTTTAGGTAAAATATCCATGATTTAGAAGAATATAATTTGAGCTAAACCCATTAGTAAGTGGTACTTGAAGATTTGCTCATTCTTTTTCTATTTTTGAGGGTCCTACCTTTTGTTGAGGTCACGGGGCTAATCTATTAAAAAAATCTTGAAATTTGCCCACTATCCATTAATGAATGAATTCTCTGATTTGACATTTTCTCCACTTAACAGTATTTTATTTTTCCTCAATTATATAGTTTTCAGCATTGATTTTTATAAGATTTTGAGTTCCAAATTTTTTCTCTCTCCCTCCTTATCCAAGACAGCAAGCAAATTGATATAAGTTATACATGTACAATCCTTCTAAACATATTTCCATATTAGTCATGTTATATAAGTAAAATCAAAATAAAAGGGAAAAACCATGAGAAAGAAAGAAAAAAGTGAAAAAAGGACGCTTTGATCTTGATTCAGTCTCCCTAATTATTTCCCTGAATGCAGAAGGCATTTTCCATTCCAAGTCTACTGGAATTGTCTTGAATTACTGTATTGCTGAGAAGAGCCAAGTCTATACTAGTCCATCATCGCACAACGTTGCTGTTTTTATGTATAATGATCTCCTGGTTCTGCTCACTTTACTCAGCATCGATTCATGTAGGTCTCTCCAGGCCTTTCTGAAATCACTGCTGCTTGTTTCTTACAGAACAATAATATTCCATAATATTCATATTCCATAACCTATTCAGCCATTCGCCAACTGATGGACATTCACTCAATTTCCTGTTCCTTGCCACCTTAAAAAAGGATGCTACAAACATGTGGGTCTTTTCCCCTCCTTTAAGATCCCTTTGGGATACAAGGCCAGCAGAGACACTGTTGGATCAAAAGTTTTGCACAATTTTACAGCTCTTTGAGCATAGTTCCAAACTGCTCTCCAGAATGTCTGGATCATTTCACAACTCCACCAACAATGTATCAGTGTCCTAGTTTTCCCACATCCCCTCCAATATACATCATTATCTTTTCCTCTCACCTGACATTAACTAAACACTTACTATAGACAGAGCACTGTCTTGGACACTGAAGGAAAGTTTAGATAAGGCCCCATTGCTACCTTTGTGGTGACTGCCAGTTTTGACCCAGAATATATTTCCACTTGATGTGATTTTTGAGAGGAACCTTTGGTACAAATATGCTGGACAGGACTCAGGAGTAACTTACATTAAAATCCACCCTAAGATCCCAATTAACTGTGACTACGAGCAAGTCACTTCATCTCAGCTGTGTAGGATAGTGAGAAAAAGGGCAGATTAGGAGTCTATAAACTTGGATTCAAATTTAGCACAATCTGCCACTTCCTACTTGTGTGACTCTGGGGAAACAATTTCTTTTCCCTAGATTTATTTTTCTCCATTTGAAAAATGAAAGGTTGGGTCTACTTCCTAACAGAGAGGTGATGAGTTCAAATGAAGGAGATGTACCTTTTCAGACATGGTCAATGTGTGGATTGGTTTTGTGTGAGTATATGTATTTGTTCAGAAGATGTTATCTTCCTTAAATAAGTGGATTGTTAAGGAGGAATAGCAATATTATCTTTTTCTTAACCCCTGAATATTTTTTTCATTTTAATTTTCAAAACATATATATATATGGATAATTCTTCAACATTAACACTTGCAAAACCTTATGTTCCACTTCTCCCTTTTCCCCCATCCCCTCCCTAGATGGCAAGTCATTGAAACATGATTGAAATATATGTTAAATCCAGTATATAACAATAATATCTTGAAAAAAAGAAAGAAAAGAGGATAATTGAACTCTAACCTGGGTATGACATCAATACAACCTCTTCCACCTCTCCCTTTCTAACTTTCACTCTCAGCTAACTCATTCAAGTGCAGTTGTGCTAGCAGGTCTAGGATTGAATGTAAATAGTAATCATTTCTGTTTTGGCCAACAACCCTGAGAGTCTTCCCCTCCCAGATTCATTCATTTATTCATTCATTCATTTATTTAGATTTTTTTTTTTTGGATTAGGCAAAAGAGGAAATTCTTTGCCTAACACCAGATGCTACCTAGGCTTAATCACTGAATAAATGTAGCCTAACTCAAACTGAAGATCTTAGCTTAGAAAAACCAGTCTCCCACTGCATCCGGGGTCATCTCTAGTCTTCTTGATCTATAGCTTGCCACTGGACTTAGATGTCTCTGGAGGGAAAGTGAGGCAGGTGCCCTTGTACAGCTTTCCCTCACATAAATCCAATTCACTTGCGTGCCACAGCATCCTCCCTAACGTCATGGTCTTCTTCAAGAACGAAGGACAATAGCAGGTCTGGGGTTCCCAAAGAATGGTATGCAACTTTCCTCAAACTCAAAACTCCCCTCAATGTCACTTGGGTAATCCTGGTGACGGTAGGGGATATGCTCATGCTACTTGACACTTCAGCTCTTGAGAGTTCACTGGTATATTTTCTATTTATACAAATTCAGTCACTGTGCACTTAAACATAAACATTTATCAAATAAATTACAAGGTAGAAGCAATAATAATTAAAATACCCATCAGAAGGAAACAGCAGGAATCACCAACCATCATGGTTATTCAATCCAAGATAAAAGAAAAAAATAATCATAATATAACAGTCTACCTACAAACTGAGGCCACATTCTCCCACCAGTGCACACAGTGTCCATGGGAGAAGCGGGAGTACATTTATAGAAATCTACCAGGGAGACATATGAGCGAGAAGAACTATGTGTCCAAGATAAGAACTCTGGACTAGAATCCTTGATGATCTTGATACCTTCAGAGTGACTTAGAACATACAAACCCACTTCTCTGTTAATTGCTCCCTTCTTTCTCATCTTCACAGCTCTCCTACTGGGTAAAACTGCTCTTCTCTCAAGTTCTTTTAGTTCACAACCACTCTCAAAAAGGCATTGAGAAAGTATTATCGTTTTCTGGTGACAAGAAGCAGAGGTTAACCACCATGATCTTCAGTTCTTCAGCTCTAAATCTCTTTCTGATAGAAAACCACAGCTCTCAGGAAAATAGATGCAAAGTCTGTATTTTCTCTTCTGTTTCTCCCTCTCAAACCAGAGAATTCAGCAGAAGGTAACACCCGAACTTTTATCAAATTGCCTTTCAGTCTATAGATGTATGAGAGAAAAATGATATATGGCTCTTTACATAGCAGCAGGATCCAGCTTTTTCACAATCAGCTTCCAAAGTCGCCATTCTTGGGTCAATCAAGAATCAAGTTCCTAGCAAAGCAGTTTGAATTAGCTCTCTTAGCTAGAAGCCTTCTTCATCTTCTGTCCCCTGTTCCTTATGATCCTTCTTATGTTCAGGTTACTCTTTCAAATCTCTCTGTTTCATCATATAACTTTTTATTTTAAGCTTCTTCTCCGGTTTCTTAACACTTCCAATATCTCAAAGTTATGACTCTGCTTTACCTTATGAGGTAAAAGAAAAAGAAATTCACTTTTTTGGGCCAATTATGATTCCTAACAATCCTTATATAATCTTCCCACAGCTTCCCAAATAGTTGATTTATTTAGCTGTCAAGATGATAAAATGGTGACAAGCTCTTTTAGCTCACAGCCACCCTTAACAGGGCATTGATTATAATGCTAGAGTTTTAAAACTCTAAAAATAGTCAAACGCAAATGCGCTGATGGGCCACATGTCCTACAGCTATTATTACCTCAGGCATTGCTTTGCCATCAAATACATTTTCTCAATCCATTCATCTGAGGGGCAGTTCTCCATCTGGTCTCCACAGCAGCCTGTGCCTCTCTTCAACATTTTATCGTAGAGACTGTGTTTCTTCACAAGTTGAGGGTTTTTTTAAAATGATTTTTCTTTTCACAAATGTTCTTTTCCTGCCTTTTTTAGCAACTAAACTTTCAGCATTGCTTGTATAGAAGTAATTAAAGGAAAATACAGAAAAGTGAAGAGAAGGAAGTTCAGAAGGAAACACAGACAAGC
The DNA here is from genome assembly GCF_048593235.1 of Sminthopsis crassicaudata. NCBI lineage: Eukaryota > Metazoa > Chordata > Mammalia > Dasyuromorphia > Dasyuridae > Sminthopsis > Sminthopsis crassicaudata. Next base: position 35,664,760 of record NC_133617.1, on the reverse strand, counting down.
TGGACAACTTTGAACGTAATATGGTGTATATATTGTAGATACTTTTTTTTAAAAAAGTAAACTACACATAATAGAGATTCATAGTCAAATACATAATCTTTTTTCCCTCTTGTGCTATAGTTTATTTGGAATTTTTTTTTCTTTTGACATTGGTTAAGTGTAGAATCTAAAGAAATAATACCTACCGAAATTATAGGCTAGTATTCTCTGCCATTGATATTATTTCTTAATTATAATATTAAATGGCACTATGGCTAGAGCCCTGGGCCTAGCCCCCATCTGGACAAACCATTTAACTCTGTTTACCTCAATTTCCTCATCTATAAAATAAGAGAGACTCAATGACTTTGAAGGACATCTAAGATAGTTCCAACTCTAAATCCATGATCTCATGAACTTCAATGTGTGTAACTAATTCCTTGTAAGGAACTTTCTTCTGGATTCATTGCTGATCCAATGCAGATTGGCAAACAGGTCCTAGCAAATTTCTTGTGGAATCAAGATGTTGATTCATGCAAGATCATGTTATAAGTGAGACCCCTTGAGTTGCAGGTTGGTGCTCTTTATACTAAGTCAGGTTGCCTCTCAAACACTTTATAAATCTTTTAAAAAGGACTTAAAAATCCCAGCTTTTATCACTCTTGTTTTTAATCAATCTGTACCCAAAGCTTCAGGGTGTCTTTGGTCAAGGTACAAGATTCAAGTCAGAGCCAATATTTCCTTGTGCTTTGGGGCAAGTTTCCTCTCCCAAGAGACGGGCAAGCAAATTTCACTTCCACAAGTCGACCCATTTGCCCTGCTTCTTTGCCTCGTAATGGAATTAACTTCTTGAAAAATCAATGCCCATCAATTCTACAATAAATATTAAGTTGTTTTGAAGGGCAGGAGGTGGCAGTCTGTTAGCCCACAATATTGGTCCAGTAGCATGCCAAGTATTTGGGAGGTGGGGAAAGACAGGAGGTGGTGGGGACAAGGCAAATAAGAATTATTTATTGCAACTCCAGAATCCTTGCTTATGTTCTGAACTTTTTTATCACCGGAAAGTTGATTGTGCATCTAGGGTGCCCCAGATATCCATTATTCTCTGCTCATTTGTGAGCACCAACAAGAATCCTTCCAATATTCCTGACAGGACAGAATGCAGCAGCTCCAAATGAGCTATTTATGGTCCATTTTCCCCCCACATTACTTGCATATTATAATTAAAAGATAATGTCAATGGCAGAGAATACTGTCATCGACTAATGGTCTCCTGCAGCTCCTGAAATGTCAAGACAAAGTCAAAGCATTTATCAAAAATAAATGTTGAGGCAAAGAAGCAGGGTTTGTTTCCGCAGCAGGGACATTAATCCAGGGACGATGATACGGCAATGACTTTATTTCTCCTCTCCTGAGTGATGGATGCCAATATATTACTTTATCTGATAGATGCCGGCATCTTGGCTGCTGCTGAGTTGACTGAGTGCCTGAACAAGCGGTGGGGACATCTCAGGGAATAACTGCCTACTCCAAGGGGATTGCCGGGAATCAGGGGGTTCACTCCCATCCCAATGTTCTACATCCGCCTGCCAGTGATGTCCTGGCTAATGATCGGACAACGGATTTTCTGCAGATCAGTGGCTATTCTCTTATTGGCTAGCCAGGCCCGAGCCACAGTCAGGAGGGCTAAATGTTGATAATCCACTGAACCTCAGTCTCTACATTGCTGGCCAGAAGGACAAGGCCAACTGGCAAAGGAGGGACAATGTGTGTGACCTTGAAGTACACAAAGACCACTTTGACGTATACTAGGTAGGTGACTCTGGACAAGTAAACATATTTCAGAACCTCAGTTTCTTTCTATGTAAAATAGGAAAAATAATATTTGTGGTGTCTGTCCTAGCTATCTTTATTATTATTTTGCTTTAATAATAATAATTAAAATTAATAATTATAAACATAAACAATAATAATTGTTATTATCTCTCTCGTGTTGTGCCCTTGGAAATCCATAAAATGCTCAAATGAGATGTGCATGCTGGTCCTCTCATTTATTACCTGTGGGATTGAGAGGGCCAGAATCACTTCACACTCCTGACCTCAGTTTCCTCATCTATCAAAGGTGGGCATTAGACTAGGTGGCCCCGGAGATCTCTTTTAGCTCCAGGCCTATGACAAGGATATAAAGATAAGCTATTAATAACTGAAGGATTAAGCCACAGTGTCTGCTTTGCTTATCTGAAGATAATCAAGGTATTACTGCTTACTCACAGCAGATCATTCTTTCAGCCCACGACTTGTGGTGTTGCTAAATTAATTGGTCATAGAAGCAGGAGTACGGCATCGTGGTCAGAAGGCTGAACTGGGAGCCAGGAAGACCTCGGCCTGTAATTCTCCCTCTGATCCTTATTAGCTGGCTGACAATAAGCAAGTATTTTATAGCTGGGAAACTCAGTCTCCTTATCTTCAAAATGGGGAGATTAATACTTGCCCTATGTACCTCAATGGGTTCCTGTGAATAAGATAAGGTAGAAAAAATGCTTTGCAAGCTTTAAAGCATGATCTAGTTAGTTTTTATTGTTATCATTAGGAAGACAGTGTAGTGTAATGGCAAGGAACTGGGCTTAGAGTCAGGAGGCCTACATTCTGATCTCACTTCTGAGATTAGAAAAATCATGTTCTAAAATGCAAAAAATAGAACACGTAGGACTACTGAGCAAACCATTATGTGGAAATAAAATATCAAAGTATTTTTTGAAAATGCAGATTTAGGGACCCCAGGTTAAGAACCTCTGATAAAAGACCTTCAGTAGGGTGACTGAAGCCCTGGAATCAGGAGAATCTGACTTCAAATATGGCCTCAGATAGTGGACACTTACTAGCCTCACCCTGCCCCCCCCCAAGTTGGGTGGGTAATAATCACTAACATTTATAAGATAGCATTGTATGGTTAATGAAGTACAGATATTATCTCACTTGATCATCACACAACAGCCCTGGGAGGTAAATACTATTATTATCCCCATTTTATAGATGAGGAAGCTGAGATGAAATGATTTTTTTCCAAGGTGGAAAATGAATGTTGTAGGCCACATTTGAACTCTTCCTGTTTCCAGGTCCATTTCTCCATCCCCTGTATTACCTAGCTGACCTTTGGGGGGTGGGGATTGGAGAGCCAGGTTAGTGGAAACAATATGTAGAAAAATAAAATACAGAAGAGATTAGCCCAGGAGGGAAAAGTCAGGGATAATTTTCCATGCGCACTGATGGAAGTAATACCCATAGAGGTGAGATCATTGCATTATTGAAAGGGATTGAAATAAATTGGAAGGCAAAATTTTCCCTCAACTGGGAGGAGGGGAAGAAATAGGAGAAAGAGAGGGAAGAAGGAGGAAGAGGAGGAGGGGAGGAAAGGGAGGAGGAGGGAGGAGAAAGAGGTTCTCTTTGTTTTGGAAGGCATCTGGCCCATGAGCTTTTGGCTCCTCTCCTTGCTAGCTGTAATTCCAGGCACTCTGGGAAAGCACCAGTGAAATCTCATCATCCAAAAAACATTTTGTTCTTCCTGGCTAGGTCAGGCCTAGGGGAGGAGTCAAGGTTTCTGAGCTGGCGGCCAGTGGCTGGAGGGCCAGAGCTCAGGGGCCGGGACAAATTTAGCTCCATTTGAGCCCATCCCAAGCATTATGTTCATTTTCCTCTAGGTCAGATGGACACATCGGATGGGGGGGGGCAGGAAGGAGAGGGAGGGAAGAGACTGGAAGAATGTGAGCTTTACAACTTTACTCTTTCGAAGATATCTGCCTTACAAGAACATTGTAAGGATGTTCAGTCCCTAAGCTGGACAACTCCAGAAATGGGAGGGCAGCATTGACCTGAGCCCCCGGAAACCTTGCCCGATAGATTCCAATTCAATGGACCTTTATTAAGACATTTATTGTTATTAACCCTTAATAACTTACGTTATCTGTAAGAACGATGCAAAATTTAAAGCAGACCTAAATGTTAATGTTATTACTTATTATTGTTGTGTTTGCTGGACTTGTGTGACTGTTCGGGCCTCAGTTTCCAGATCTGCAAACTGGTGGGGTCAGTCAGCATGGTGTGTATAAACAGATGCAGTCTGTATTCTAGCAGGTAGAATGACTCTCATAAGCAAAGGTACCTACTGAAATGTCACTCAGATATCTTCCCTAGGAACCCTGTGCACGTTCTGTCCCTGGGAGGAGTGGACACAATATAATTCACAATAGAAAACACATATATCAACATACATTTATAACTTACAGTATTTAACATCTATACCGACAGAGTATATGAGAGCACAACTGAGTCACGTCCCTGATGCTGCAGCATGGCTGGACTAACTCCTCAGTTTCTGCTGGGTGTGGATCCGCTATAGTCACAACCATCTCAGCCTTCGGGTTTAGGCCTCAGCCCAGTCTTGGGTGCTGCTGTCTTGTGCCTCTTTGGAAAGAACCTGAATCCCCAGCCCAACACCAACAGGAGCCTCAGCTCTTGACCCAATTTCCTGCCCGGGATCCGAGCCCCAGATTCCGTATTCTCAATTTTCCTCATCGACTCGATAGAGTTCTGCAGCCAGACTCTTCCTTCTATGAACTCCAGCTCCCCAAAGCCATTGTTGATGGGAAGAAGAAAGAGAAATCTCTTTCTCACCCCCTCCCTTATTGCAAGACTCACAGGGGAAACAGTAAAGGGTAAACTTAAGAACGGGGCTCTTTCTTCATAGGAGGTTCGCTTTTGGACTATTTCAGAGCGAAGACAGCTTGCTTTTCATCTGAGCCACAAAGGACATTTGTGATCCTCTCAGTGAATTATTAGTTACATTCATCCCATAGTCAGCAACCTATTATAAGATGCAAATGGGCCACTCAGAGTCTGAAAGGGATGCACCCCTGCCTCTCATTCTCTCTGCTATCTGGCTCTTATGTTCTAGAAATTTTTATCAAGCACAGGGGAGACTTAATTGACTAATGATCACTGGATTAACCCCTGTTATACTTAAAAATATGAGTAGTTGGGGGCTAGAGGATTTTTCTTCTTTTTTAAAAAAATTAACTAGCATTTATTATCTCCTTAAAAATGTGAGTATTTGGAGTTAGATGATTCTTTTTCTTTTTTAAATGAACTAGCATTTATTATCTCTCTCCTCCAAACAAAACAAAGCCCTTGTAACTACATGCATAGTTAGGCAAAGCAAATTACCATTTTGGCCATGACCAAAAACGTGCAATTAGCTCTCTGCCGGAAGAAGGTAGCATTCTTCATCATGGCTCAGCACTGAATTGATAATAGCTCTCAAGGCTTTCAAAATTATTAATTTTAAAAAATGGCCATTTTAGCATTTTCTGAGTGCTGCTCATTTCATTGTGCATATAAGTCTTCCCAGGCTTCTCTGAAACCTTTTATAATTTCTTTTGGCATAATATGTACATTCCACTAATATTCCATACTTGTTAAGCCATTCTCAAATAGATAGAAACCCTCTTAATTATATTCTTTGTTCCCGCCCAAAAAGAAGCTATGGATAATTTTGTGCTTATAGGAGCTTTTCCTCTTTCTTTCATCTCTTTAGTGAAGTAGGCTAGTAGTAATATTACCGAGTCAAAGGATAGGCAAATTTTAATAACTTTTGGGGCACGGTTCCAAATTGCTTGCAGAATGGCAACATAAACTGAAAGCTCCATCAACAGTGTATTAATGTGCCTGTTTTCCCACAGCCTCTCCCATACTTGTCATTTTCCTTTTTTTTTTTTTTTTTCAGATTTGCCAATCTGATGGGTATGAAGTGAAACCTCAGAGTTGCTTTAATGTGCACTTCTCTAATTACCAGTGATTTGAAACATTTTGTCATCCCTCTAGATAACTTGGATTTCTTCCTTTGAAAACTGCCTGTTCATATCTTTTGACTGTTTCTCATTCTCATTTGAAGAATAGTTCTTGTAGAAGAGATGATTCCTAAAATAACTTTGACATCTATATTCTATGACCTTGGAGGCATCATGGAGGTAGCTAAGATCACAGTGGATTGTGCAGAGGACCCGGAGTCGGGAAGGCCCCGGTTCAAATCTTAGCTATTTACTAGCTGTGTGATCCTGGGCAAATCACTTCACCTCTGTGAGCCCAGTTTCCTCAACTGAACAATGAGAATAATAATAGCATCTATCTCTTAGGGTTGCTATGAGGATCAAATTACATAATATTCATAAAGGGTTTAGCACAATTCCTGGAGCATAGTAGGAACTTAATGTCTCTCAATCTTCCCTCCCTCCTCCCTCCCTCTTTCCCTCCCTCCCTCTCTCCCTCCCTCCCTCCTTCCCTCCCTTCCTTCCTTCCTTCCTTCCTTCCTTCCTTCCTTCCTTCCTTCCTTCCTTCCTTCCTTCCTTCCTTCCTTCCTTCCTTCCTTCCTTCCTTCCCTCCCTCCCTCCCTCCCTCCCCCCCTCCCTCCCTCCCTCCCTTCCTTCCCTCCCTCCCTCCCCCCCTCCCTCCCTCCCTCCCTTCCTTCCCTCCCTCCCTCCCTTCCCTCCCTCCCTCCCTCCCTCCCCCTTCCCTCCTTCCCTCCCTCCCTCCCCCCTCCCTCCTTCCCTCCCTCCCTCCCTCCCTTCCCCCCTCCCTCCCTCCCTCCCTCCCTCCCTCCTTTCCCTCCCTCCCTCCCTCCCTCCCTTCCTTCCTTCCTTCCTTCCTTCCTTCCTTCCTTCCTTCCTTCCTTCCTTCCTTCCTTCCTTCCTTCCTTCCTTCCTTCCTTTCTCCCTTCCTTCCTTCCTTCCTTCCTTCCCTCCTTCCTTCCTTCCTTCCTTCCTTCCTTTCTCCCTTCCTTCCTTCCTTTCTCCCTTCCTTCCTTCCCTCCCTCCCTCCCTCCCTCCTTTCCTTCCTTCCTTCCTTCCTTCCTTCCTTCCTTCCTTCCTTCCTTCCTTCCTTCCTTCCTTCCTTCCTTCCTTCCTTCCTTCCTTCCTTCCTTCCTTCCTTTCTCCCTTCCTTCCTTCTTTCCTTCCTTCCTTTCTCCCTTCCTTCCTTCCCTCCCTCCCTCCCTCCCTTCCTTCCTTCCTCCCTCCCTCCCTTTCTTTCTTTCTTTCTTCCTTCCTTCCTTCCTTCCTTTCTCCCTTCCTTCCTTCCTTTCTCCCTTCCTTCCTTCCTTCCTTCCTTCCTTCCTTCCTTCCTTCCTTCCTTCCTCCCTTCCTTTCCTTCCTTCCTTCCTTCCTTCCTTCCTTCCCTCCTTCCTTCCTTCCTTCCTTCCTTTCTCCCTTCCTTCCTTCCTTTCTCCCTTCCTTCCTTCCCTCCCTCCCTCCCTCCTTTCCTTCCTTCCTTCCTTCCTTCCTTCCTTCCTTCCTTCCTTCCTTCCTTCCTTCCTTCCTTCCTTTCTCCCTTCCTTCCTTCCTTCCTTCCTTCCTTTCTCCCTTCCTTCCTTCCCTCCCTCCCTCCCTCCCTTCCTTCCTTCCTCCCTCCCTCCCTTTCTTTCTTTCTTTCTTTCTTCCTTCCTTCCTTCCTCCCTTCCTTTCTCCCTTCCTTCCTTCCTTCCTTCCTTCCTTCCTTCCTCCCTCCCTCCTTTCCTTCCTTCCTTCCTTCCTTCCTTCCTTCCTTCCTTCCTTCCTTCCTTCCTTCCTTCCTTCCTTCCTTCCTTCTTTCCTTCCTTCCTTCCTTCCTTCCTTCCTTCCTTCCTTCCTTCCTTCCTTCCTTCCTTCCTTCCTTCCTTCCTTCCTTCCTTCCTTCCTTCCTTCCTTCCTTCCTTCCTTCCTTCCTTCCTTCCTTCCTTCCTTCCTTCCTTCCTTCCTTCCTTCCTTCCTTCCTCCCTTCCTCTCTCCCTCTCTCTCCCCTGGTTGAACTGCCTCCTAGAGACACTGGTTCACATGGAGAACTTCCCTTCAGCAGGCAGTGAGAGGAAGGAGGGAAGAAAAACGTGATGTATATTTTAGAGAAGAACA